>NW_027280126.1:25000-42500 GCF_046629955.1 Centroberyx affinis
TGTGTAGGCATTTGCGTGTACGAATTTGTACCCGCTCACCTCTGTATGCCTGCATCAGCGTATGTGTGTGTGTGTACTGTATGTATTCATGTATTTGTATATGTGTGTATATGTGTGTATGAAAGTGTGTATTATATTTGCATTATATGTGTGTGTGTGTGCTACATGCCTTTGCACATAAATGAGTACCTGTGTGTTGTGTGTGTGTTTTGTGATATGCGTTACATATGTATTCTGTGTGTGTGTGTCATCGTCCATGTGTGTACGCTATATGATTACATGAAAGTGTGTCGCGTGTGTGTGTGTCTGCTTATACGTGTGTGTGTGTGTGTGTGTGTGTGTGTGTGTGTGTGTCAGACGATCTCTCTCAGAGTAACAGGAGGCTGTCAGGTGGGTCATGAAGGCATTCTTGCTCCCAAAGGATCGTGGGATACGTCCACGCCCGTGTGCTCCATTCCCTTTAAGCTGATACACCTCCCTGAGGAGTTCACACACACACACACACACACACACACACACACACACAGTATCTATCCCTGCCATACTCCCTCCAAATCGTTCACACACACACGTGATTCATGTCTGCGTCATATTCTTCTGCCTGTAAACTGACACACACACACACACACACACACACACATACACACACACACACACACAATTTTTTTAATCTCCCTCTCTCTCACTTTCCCTCTCTCACCTTCACCACATGCACACTTTCTCACACAGACACTTCCTCCCTCTCTCTCCCTTACACACACACACACATTCCCTCTATCACACACACACAAACACACACGCACACACACACACACGCACACACACACACACACACACACACAGCTCATCTTTGCCTGTCCTCTGAATACCAGAGGAGCCGACAGTGTGATTCACTCCTCCGCTGGAATAGTTTCCCATGATGAACAATGACAGAGAGGGCAGGACAGTGTTTACAGAGGAGAGAGGTATCACACACACACACACACACACACACACACACACACACACACACACACACACACACACACACACTGACCTGGCATGAAGAGAGGGAGAGAGAGAGAGAAGTAAGAGGAATGTATCTTCCTAAATTCAAACTTTGAAAACATTTCCACCAAATTAAAAACTACAAAATCTTACAATATCATATAATAAAAAAAAGAAAAAGGAAATTCAATATAATATGTGTCAAATGAATAGTACAGCCTTGGTGTGATTAGATGGTGGAGAGAGTGTGGGAGAGAGAGAAGGAGAGAGAGACAGAGGAAGGGAAAGAAGATAAAGAGAATGAGAGACATTGAATCAGTGTGAGAAAGAGAGGAAGAGAGAGAGAACAAATGAAAGGGAGACACTAGAGAGAGGGAGCGAGGGAGAACGAGAGAGAGAGACTGACTGTGGGAGAGAGAGAGGGAGGGAGAGAGCGAGGGAGGGAGAACGAGAGAGAGAGACTGACTGTGGGAGAGAGAGAGAGAGAGAGAGAGAGAGAGAGAGAGAGAGAGAGAGAGGGAGAACAAGAGAGAGAGACTGACTGTGGGAGAGAGAGAGGGAGGGAGGGAGGGAGAATGAGAGAAAGACTGACTGTGGGAGAGAGAGAGAGGGAGACTGACTGTGGGAGAGAGAGAGAGAGAGGGAGGGAGGGAGAACGAGAGAGAGAGAGACTGACTGTGGGAGAGAGAGAGAGGGAGGGAGAACGAGAGAGAGAGAGACTGACTGTGGGAGAGAGAGAGAGAGAGGGAGGGAGGAAGAACGAGAGAGAGAGAGACTGACTGTGGGAGAAAGACAGAATTGAAAGCACTGTTGCAACAATTGGCAAAGAGACAACTATGAGTTTAAGAGGGAGAGAGAGAGAGAGAGACAAGAAGATAGGGGGAGAGAGAGAGAGAGACAAAGAGATACTGTACAGAGATGAGAAGAGTGAGAAAGATAGAGAGATACCAGAAGAGAAAGCAATAGACAGATAGAGAGAGAGAGAGAGAGAGAGAGAGAGAGGTGTACAGCTGCCAGTTGGCAGAAGTTCCTTCCCATTGGTTGTTACAGGAGAGAGAGAGAGAGAGAGAGAGAGAGAGCTGCTGCTGGTGTCTCTCGCCCAACACTTCCAGTCTGATTCCCTGATAAACTGCTGAGAGCTGAACGCCTTGCGGCCTCACCTGCACCTGTGTGTGTGTGTGTGTGTGTGTGTGTGTGTGTGTGTGTGTGTGAGAGAGTCCTGGTGGGATTCATGTTCAATCCAAAAATCATACCAGAAAGTGGAGTTTCTAAGAAATCACAAATATGTTTTATTCCGTTCACACAAAACCACACACACACACACACACACACACACAATGTGAAACAATATCAAACACCCAGAGACACACCCAAACACGTGCACACACACACACACACACACACACACACACACACACCCCTTGCTGTTTGGTGCCATCTCAGCTCTGTCCTCACACCTCTCACCACACACCAACACCTCTCCTCCCTCTTCCTCCCTCTTCCTCCCCCCCCCCCCCCCCACCCCCCACCCTAGGGCGTCACTACATCTGCATTTCAGTCATTTATCTTACAGTGAGATCAACCGTAAAATAAACTTCAATTTGTAGATCATCAACATTACAAGGAACCGACAGTAAGGAGGTCAAAGGTCACAATCAGAATAAACCTCAGCATGACTCAACAAAGTGACTCTGTAAAAAAAGTCACACACACACACACACACACACCGCTAACCTGTGTGTTTCATATAACCTGTAGACATGACAATCTGCCAAACCAAAACACCCACACACAATTCCCATGGGATTCTTACTGTGTGTGTGTGTGTGTGTGTGTGTGTGTGTGTGTGTGCAGGTTAGGGCTGGGGCTAGGGTGTGTGTGTGGGTAGGCGTGGGTCGGTGTACGGTATGTGCTGCTTGAGTGAGTGATGAAAGAGGAAGAGATAAGAAAGAAAAACAGAGAAACAGAGAGAGAGAGAGAGAGATTTGAATTTTGGCCAAGAGCCAACTGACTGAATAAATCATGAACACACACCTGAGGGGTTTTTTTTTTCCAGGAAGGCGGTTTGAGAAATCCTGAACTAAATCCTGAATTCTGACTTCAGTGAGCGAGACACTGCATAGCTTTCAGTGCTGATCAGCTCCGGAGAGGTTGAGACTGAACTACCGTATTTCCTCTAATAGTGAGGGAAATAAAGGCCCGGGCCAATATTAGAGGAAATACGATATGCACGTTCACGGTGAACTTATAAAGCCATCCTCAATCGAGGACTGAAAACAGGATTAATGATGGATTCAGAGGCGAGGAGCAGAGCAGAGCTTCACTCCAGCTGAACAAGAAATATTAATGACAGCTTGTAGTGAATTTCAGCAAAAAAATAAAATAAATACACATCAGCAACACTTGTGAGACTTGGCATGGCAAAAAACTGTAGATAGAGTTAATGTGTGAGTTAACTATAAAGTTTAATGCTTGTTTTAGTCATTCAACATTTAACAGACCTCTGTAATGTTTAATTCATAGGAAGGATGCAGCATAGGCTATTGCCTGAATTGTACACTCTTAATTATTTTTTTATATTTAATTTGAAAAAAGTATAAGAACATAATTCAAACTCGTAGCAGCTGGCCCTTACTTTGAACAGTGGTAGATGATGATATGAAGGAGATCATCAGAGCCAACTAGACCCCCAGGACACACGCGCCTATATAAAGGGTTTACCACATTAATAATTAACATTTATCTCTTATCTCTATCTACAGTGTTATACAGAGAGCTTCCAGTAGCGAATAAACGAAGGGCGATGCATAACGTTTGTACAGAGGTCAGGGGGGAATGAGAGGCTGAGGAAGACTATTCAGATAAATTCTGAAAAAAGGGTAACACTCGCGATGAAATGCTACAGGTGGGTGTGATAAAATATATCGTGGTCACCCTCTCTTTCGACGTAAAGCCCTGAGAAGAACTTGAGCTTCCATGTGGACGGGATCTTCACGACAGGTTTAAAAGCCATTTTCCAGAAAAGTTGAACGAACTGACGCTGTGTGATGCTTAAATGCTGCAGACTCAGTCGGGTTTAACTCAAGTCAGCCTCAAGTAAACCCGCCACAGAGCTGGTTAGCTTGAGAACATCAGTTGCCATAGTAACGGATCTAGATTTACTGATCTCAGTGTTTGGAACAGAAAATGTGAATTCTGAGTTAACAGATCTGGATAACTTGCCAATCCTGCTTTCTGGAAAACCGCTCTGACTGACTCTGAACACATGACCAGAATCCAGATGAGTCCTGCTGCTCATGAAATGTGTTGAATCCAGATGAACCCGCTGCAGTGTGTTGTGTTGCTGGCTGTTCGGCAGAAAATCCTCCACTTGCATCCTGTTCTAGTTCTGCTGCATCCTGTTCAGTGATGATGTGGTGAACCGTGAAGTTGGGTTGGTGATCGTCACGCAAACAGAAACCGTTATACAACAAGAAACCAAATGATTATCTGCAGAGAAACATTAATGATTTATTATCAGGCTGATTTTTGCTTTAAATCTCCTCTTTAAAAAAGGTAACTTTCATTTTTATTGTTGCATCTTGTAATATGTTTTTATTTCTTTTATTTCTCGCACCTGTGTTCTATATTTTATTTTCTTGTTTTTTATCTACCTTGATTTTATTTGTTTTATTGATTTATTGATGTTATTTTGCACTTCATGACATTTTATCATTTATTTATTTATCTCTTTTTAAAAAACACATTTCTCCAGTCCTTTATTAGTTAACATGGAGGATCTCTGGCTGAAATGACAACAGAACAAGAAACATTTCAGTAGAAAGAAGAGAATATATCAGAAACAAGTGAGAGGAGTGAGAAAGAAGAGGATAGAAAGAAAGTGGGAGGGGGGAAGATTTTTTTTTTTGACAGTAAATCAGAATCTTAACACCAACACACTGTAAACTCCACAGTTCAGTATCCTGACTGAGAGAGGGAGAGAGAGAGAGACATGGGGGGACAACCCCTAGATTTCCCACCCTATTACTCAGAGTTGTGGCCAAGTCTTTGTGTGAGTCCCAAGTCAGTCTCCAGTCTTGAAGTCTCAAGTCAAGTCAGAACAAATCAAGAGTCCAGTATCAATTTAATATCTTAAAGAAAACTAAATATCTAGGACTTTTCAATGCAATATGGTTTTAATAGGATAAAAACTTGGTAAGAGCATCATGAGTTTGATTTCTATAATCAGTTTCAACTTCAATAAATTCAATCATTCCATACAAATTCAGAAAACAGAATTTAAATTCAGTCGTCTGCTGGAACAAATCTCATCACTTTCAATCTAAGTCATTTACACAAACACAAGATCTCAAGTCAAGACTTTAGAAACCTTTTCAAGTCATCAGAGTACAAGTCAGAGTCAAGTCCCAAGTCACCAGAACCCAAGTCAAGTCAAGTCTCAAGTCACCAGAACCCAAGTCAGAGTCAAGTCTCAAGTCTTCTCTTCATGCATCAAGTCAAGTCTCAAGCAACTGAAATTGTCATGTGACTCGAGTCTCCACCTCTGCTGTTACTTCTCTTCAAGTGGCAACACTTTACAATAAGGGTACATTAGATACTTAATTTACAGTTAACTAATGTATCTGGTAATCATTTACTAATGGTGTTCATGTTAACTAAGGTATTAATTTATACATTATTTAATAGTTTATAAAGATGACTATAAATGAATACCTTAGTTAACATGAACACCATTAGTAAATGATTACCAGACACATTAGTTAACTGTTAACTAACCCTTAATTAACGTACCCTTATTGTAAAGTGTTACCCTTCAAGGTAAAGTAAAGTCTTATTGGTCGGATTAAAGTATAGACTGTTAACAGCTAAAATCCTCCTCTGGAAAACTCTAGCCGCCTGACAAAGAGCCCATTGAGAGCAGAAACACATCCTTCATGTTGCCTCATACAGTAAATATACATTAGCATCATATGGCTGAAGGGTCTTATGGTTAAACACACTGGGATAATACCTGCTGTGTGAACACTGGGAGTGCCTCCAGTCGCTTTCACTGAGCTGAGACGGACAGAAAAGACACAGCTTAAAGAAGAACAGCGTGTCCCAGTGAGGAGCTGTTGTTTTTTTTTTTATATTATTAAACCTTTATTTAAACAGCGAAGGTTTGCTGATCATGCATGTTTTTTCCCAGCTCCACCCTGCTTCACAGTCACACACTCCAGCCAGGCCGCCGCTGCAGCAGCTGCTTGCTCAAGAGTACTTGACCCTTGACCCCGGCAGTTACTGAGGGAAACGACAGTGTCAGTCATGCTACGTTCAAGACAGCTGGGAAACTTCCTACGTCAGAATAGGAAAAATGCATTCCCACGCCCCTCCAACTCCTAATTCCCGGTCACGTAAAAAGATTCTTAGATTGGTTCCCTATTAGCCTCACTTTCCCCGGGAGAATGAAGGCTCGATTTACGGCACAAAGGAAGTGTGTCATCCATTGCGCGACCAAAAGAGGAATAGGATAGGTTTCCCCCGGTAGCTATCGGTAGCTTTCCCCAGTAGCGGAAATGGCGGACGGAGGAACAACCGAAGTGTAGTGGAAGAGACGAAGGAGGCAAAGAAGGCGAAGAGGGAGAGTGATAGAAATAGAGGTAAAACAAGAGTGAACCTCAGACGGGCGTTCACTGGATGGAGACAGCTCCGGGACTTGAGAGGGTTCAAAACCGACATTCAGTTGGCATTCTTTCTACTGGATCAGTGAGTAACACAACCTGCCTCCTTATTATGTTTTACTCTGCCTTTATCATGGCACTGAGATCGGGGTTTCTAGTTCAAATTGGGATTCTTACCGTTGTTTCTTGCTTTGGACAGTAGCCAGGCGGCTGGCAGTAGCGTTAGCCATGTTGCTAACGCTACGGCTAGCAGCCAGAAAACGAACCAGGAGCTCCAAAGAAGCCGGGACCAGCCAGGAACAAACATCTATTAAAACAGACTTTCAAGCTTTTGTTTGTGCATTCCGTACTTTAAGATCAATTAACCTTCTGCCCTAAGGTTCCTCATGCAGGATTACAAATGCAGCTGAGCTTTGTTCAAACCCACAGAACTTTATTTTAAATTCTAGCCAAGATCCCAAAGTTTCCAAAGACACCAAACATGTCAAGATGCATTACAGGGAAATGTGTAGAAAATGAAGCACAAGACATCTGGATTGTTCCATTTGATGTGATGTTGCAGCGTCTTGGTTTGAATATTTCAGTCAGTATAAACAGCTTAGGAGCGTTGGAAGTGTTGGAACGAGCAGATACAGAATATGGATGTGATGTTGTATAATATGGAATATTTTTTTCTAATTTTGAGGGGGAATTTAGGAGGAAAATCAGAGTGCAAGGGGTCAAACAGACTCATGTTTCTGGTTGTGCATGGCATACTTTACGGTAATACAGCTAGATTCTTGCAAAGTTGGAAGCTGAAGTTGTTCCAGTGGGAGTTTTCCGTAATCGTAGCTTCTGAATGGGAAAAGCCGTTCAGGTCAACCTGCGAGTGGTAACTCTGAGGAGGAAACATGAGAACACCCTGAAGGCTCCGATATGTCCGACCTGAAACAGAAGTGTGTCGACACAGCAGCAAACAGCTTGCTGGTTGGCTACAACACAACTTACAATATCACCCACTGAGCAAAAGACGTGATTTCAACGTCTTGTCTATGCTTTAGCTCTCATATAGCCCAGGATCATTACGGCTATGTATAGACCTATTTTAGACCAAGCAGTAAATACATTATTACAATGAATAAACATCTGTAAATACCAAAAATATGCACCAGAGAAGTCCTGTAGACTAGCCTACAAGATAATTATCTGAGCACAAGAAGTAATTTCAACATTGCGTCTATGCGTAGCTCTCATATAGTCCAGGATAATATTGTCTATGTATAGACATCTAATAAACTTTCACTTTTCAACCCCATTTAAACTTAATTTAGCCTAGATGGCTATGGCCATTTAGACGTGTTTTAAACGTCTAATCAACGTAAAATTGCTCAGTGGGCAGCTTCAATTTAAGATGAACGTTTTGGTTTCCTTTGCTCCTCCAAGTCTTCCAGAAGAAGGCAGCAGTGTCGGTTAACGGTAAAGACGTTAACAGCAACGACTGAGCGCACCATCGCCATCTCGAGGTTTACAGTGAACGCAACATGTGAACGCCTCCAAGTCGGGGCGATGCACCAGAAATCAGGATTGTAGCTGCAGAAGGAAACCGGTCGAGTTGTGATGTCATCGCTCTTTCCAACATGGCTGAACGGAGCGCCGAGTCTTATGTGAACAGAAGAAATTTCATACAGTAAAGCTGAAAATGAACCACAAGTACAAATTTAAGAGTCCTGGATATTCCTTGATAATTATAGGGTTAGGGTTAGGGTTAGGGCGTTCAATCCCCTGTGGTGTTTACTCTCAGAATCCCCTGAAACAGCCGAAGAGTACGTTACCCTAGAACAGTGGTTCCCAACCCAGTCCTCAAGGACCCCCTGTCCTGCAAGTTTTTATTCCATCTTTACTCGTGCACACCTGATCCCAATGGGGCCTACACACTTTCATGCTGCTCTGTTCAGGTAGATCTGTCTCTACCAATCAGCATTAAGACCTTAACTGGATCAGGTGCGCAAGAGTAGAGCTGGAACCAATACTTGCAGGAAAAGGGGTCCTTGAGGACTGGGTTGGGAAACACTGCCCTAGAAGACTGCAGTGTGTGGAAACAGTTGAGGAAACGTTCTCCAATTTTCCGACCATAAAGCAGGTGAACCTTAAACGACTCATGTGGCTGAGTTGTGACGTAATCAATACTTGGAGAAAAGTACGACCCGGCATCACTTGAATGAGAGTTATTTTTGAACCTACTGTATGTGGGATGAAAAACCCAAACATCTGACCTAAAATAATCATGAGACTGTCAACTGTTTGCATATGTTAAAATTAAAAATGAAAGACTTTCTTGTTTGTGTTTTTCCTGGAAGTTTTGGCGTCGCCTCTTGCTTTTGCAGACTGTCCACTTCCTCTGTGACAGGAAGTTTCCCTCCAGCTCGTCTTCTTCTTCATGTGGCTTCAAGAACGTCACAAACCCTGCTGGAAACATGCCTGATGTCACTGTGTGTGTGTGTGTGTGTGTGTGTTTCTGTGTGTGTGTGTGTTTCTGTGTTGAAGCCTGTGTGTGTGTGTGTGCTCATGTGTGCGACCACAGACCGCAGGCAAAAACAGGTGAGCTGTTCTGTTTCCATGGTTACCATCACTTCCTGTAAAGGTCAGCAAGACAACAAGAATCAAACACGTCTTCAAAGATTAGCAAGAGAAAGCAGAACTTTAAATCATCAGTTATCAGTTTAAACTTTAAATCATTATCAGTTTAAACTCAGAGATAATGTGGAAGAGGATTAGGGCCCAATTTAGTTCTGAGAATGATCTCAGATTTCTGAGAATAAAGTCAGAATTTTGAGATTATTCTCAGAACTCAAATTTTTCACATCCTCTTCCGTAAAGAGCGAGATCAGCTCTTTAAACCATCATCAGTTTAAAGTTTAAACCATTATCCGTTTAAACCGCAGGCAGAGAGAGAGAGTCTTTATTAACTCTTTAAATCATTCTGCAGTGTGTTTTCTCTGTCGCAGGTTCAAGCCTTGTGCTGCTGAAGACCTGAAGGACTGAAGACCTGAAGACCTGAAAACCTGAAGGACTGAAGACCTAAAGACCTGAAGGACTGAAAACCTGAAGGACTGAAGACCTGAAGATCTGAAGGATTGAAGACCTAAAGGACTGAAGACCTGAAGACCTGAAGGACTGAAGACCTGAAGGACTGAAGACCTGAAGATCTGAAGGACTGAAAACCTGAAGGACTGAAGACCTGAAGACCTGAAGGACTGAAGACCTGAAGACCTGAAGGACTGAAGACCTGAAGACCTGAAGGACTGAAAACCTGAAGGACTGAAGACCTGAAGGACTGAAGACCTGAAGACCTGAAGACCTGAAGACCTGAAGGATTGAAGAACTGAAGACCTGAAGGACTGAAGACCTGAAGGACTGAAAACCTGAAGGACTGAAGACCTGCAGACCTGAAGGACTGAAAACCTGAAGGACTGAAGACCTGAAGGACTGAAAACCTGAAGGACTGAAGACCTGAAGACCTGAAGGACTGAAGACCTGAAGGACTGAAGGACTGAAAGACTTCATGCTGTGTGAGCCAAACAATCTGAGTGACTGGGGGGAGAGAGAGAGAGACAGAGAGAGAGAGAGAGAGAGGGGAGAGAGAGAGAGAGAGAGAGAGAGAGAGAGAGAGAGAGAAGAAAGAGAGAGAGAGAGAGAGAGAAAGAAGGAAGAGGTAGAAAGAGAGAAAGTGAGACAAATTGTGTGAAAGCTGAGAGATGTTGGGAGAGTGACACAAAGAAAGAAAGAAAGAAAGAATGAGTGAGAGAAGGAGGAATAGAGGAAGAAAAGAAAGAGACACATTGTGAGAGCAGTTGAGAGAGAATGTGTGGAAGAAAGAGAACGAAAGAAAGAAAAAGAAAAGACAGAAGTAGAGAAAAGAGAGAAAGTGAGGCAAATTGTGAGAAAGAGGCGCTGAGAGAGGGAGAGCAAGAGAGAGGGACAAAGAAAATGTGTGGGAGAGAGAGAGAGAGGATGAGAGATGAAAGGCAGGCGGGGGAGAGTGAATGGAAGCCTGCAGTCTTCTTCTACAGTGAGAAGGGGAAAAAAAAAGAAAAGAAGAGAAAAAGAAAAGCTGCTTGAGGAATTCCATTCAGCCATTTCTAAGAAGCCGTGGGAATTCCTTTTGGGAATTCCTAGGAAAATCCTCCTGTGGGACGGCAGTGGGAGAGAGACAGAGAGAGAGAGAGAGAGAGAGGGAAAACAGGAGGAGAATGATGTTTGGAAAAATAAAGGTGCTAAAATGTTCTCCATGTACCATTTGAATCACCAATATTTCATTGTTGGGAGAATGAGGTTCATTTTTTTGCTTTACTGTCCTGTCTATGAGGACGTACGGGATGTACTTTTTAGTAAAATGTCGACTGTTGATTTCTTTGGGCTGGATGATTATGAAAAACTTGAGTTGTGCTTCAAGAAGGGAATCTTTTTTGTAGCAGATTTTATTTGCCAAGCTTGGGAGAGAAGGCAGAATGTTTAAGACCGAGCTGTATAATAATCTGTAATTTTGTAATGAAATGAAATGTAATGAAATGTATGACCACTGCAACTGTAACTTTGTGCATGACACGAAAGTAAAAGAAAATCAATCAAAATCATATTCCTACCTTGGTCTAATGACTGTAAACCAACAGAGCATGTTGGATACGATTGTTCTCTTCTATCTCTCAGCAGTTGTATTGTTAGCTGTTATTGTTCCTGTGCCCAAGAAACCAAACCCACTCTGCTTGAATCACACAGACCGGTTGCTCTGACATTCTGTTATAATGAAACTCTTTGAACGCCTGGTGTGTAACTTAGAGACAGTTCTCCCACTGAAGGATTCAACACCTCAGACTGTTGGTGATGTTCGTCTTTTTCCTACTAAGGTTTTTCCTGGGAGTTTTTCCTTGTGTGCAGTGAGGGTCTAAGGCTGGTGATGCTGGGTAGGTTAGGCCAGTGGTTCTCAACGTGGGGTCCGGGGACCACCAGGGGTCCTTGAGGGGATTCCAGGGGGGTCGCCAGCAAATTGATGAATTGTTAAACTTCACCATTATTTCATTTACAAGAAGTTAACACAATTAGAGAATGACTGTTTTGATCATAGTTTCACTGTTATCTCTCTACCTACAATACAGATAGTCATGGAATTCTGGACAAAATCATATCTAACAGTAAAAATATTCTCAGATTTGGGTCCGAGAGACAAAATCTCATCAAATGGGGTCCGTGGCTCTAATGTGGGGTCCTTGATAGTCACTGGGTTAGGCTATGTAGAATAGGTAGACTTGATCAGTTAGATCTAGTTTGGCTTATTCTCTGTAAAGTCCTCTGAGACATGCTTGGGATGAAGGGCTGTAGAAATAAACACACATGAACTTGAACTTGAACTTGAACTTCGAAGGCTCCTTGGGTTCCTGAGCTATTACAGGACTTACATCCAGGACTTCTCGAGAATAGCCAAACCCCTCTGTGATATGAGGTAAAGACTGCAGCAGTACCACATCTGAAACCTCCTCCAGAACCCCTGTCCAGTAGACCAGTGACCACCAAGGGATCCTAGAAAGGCTCAACCTACCTGTCCAGTGTTGCCCTCGAGTCTTATCACTTTGCATATAGAACCACCAGGTCTGGTGATGATGCGGTCTCATTGAGCCTTCACTCTAGAGGCCTCAGCCTCATACGCAAGGGTTCTGTTTATTAATTATAGTTCCGCTTTTAACACCATCCTCCCATCCAGGTTGTACGAAAAGCTTCTCCAACTGGGGGTCAAACAGTCCCTCTGTCAGTGGGTCTATGACTCCTGGCAGGAGAGGACACAGGTGGACAACGTAAATAACAAGCTCTCTAAGACTCTGATCAGTAACACAGGGGCCCTGCAAGAGTGTGGACTGTCTCCCCTCCTGGATTCATTGTACACAAATGAGTGCATCTCTCATTCACAATCTTCAAATTCGCTGATGACACAACAATAGTGTGTTTGATGTCCAACAATGATGAAACAGCTTACAGGAACGAGGTCTTTTCCCTGATGGACTGGTCCAAAGACAACAACCTGGACTTGAATGCATCCGAAACCAAGCAATTACTAGTGGACCTCTGCAGGCGACACAGTGGCCACCTTCCCTTGGTCATTAACAACCAGGAAATTCTTGGGCATGACAATCTCCTCCTCCTTGAAATGAGAGACCAACACCACTACCATCCTTAAAACAGCACACCAAAGACTCTTCTTTTTAAGACAATTGAAAACATTTTCTATATCCGCAATTACTGTGTGGTATGGAAACACTTCAGCACAGGACAGGAGACAGTTGGACAATGTGGTGCGTGCTGCATCCAGAATGAATGGATCTGAGCTTACAGCACTAGCTGAAATCTACCAAACCAGACTACAAATGTTTTTATCCCAATGGTACATATTTCTTATATTATGGTATTTTAGTTGTGGTATTTTATTTTCCTTACGGTATTGTATTGCTTCTGCCTCATATCTTACTTTGTGTTCTGTGTGTTTTAAGTGTTTTACTTGGTGCTTTACTTGGTTTATTGTTAACCATTCTTGTCACTCTCTGTCTAAGTCAGCTTGCCAAAGCAAATCCCAATCAACAATCATCAAAGTTGAAATGGCAATAAAGCATTGAACTTTGCCAAGCATATAATAAAACCTGTCAGTATAATAATTTGCTGAGTATTGACTGATATTGTAATACTTGTTTTCCTGATAAAGTAATACATTGTTATATTAACCGGAAACTATTAGCAGAAATTATTACATTATGTAAAGTATTATCTGATAATGTTACGACATTATCAAGCACAATTTTTATTACTTTTTCAACCCATTTAGAGACACATTATCTGGCAGGTTTTACATTATCAGTTACTACATTCCTCCAAAATCTGAAGCAGAGCTCAAGTCTTTTTCCCAGAGGTGTTGCATTACTGCCAGTGTTCCTCAAAGCCCGGGTCAGGACCCAGGAATGGGTCACGGGTCTGTTTCCTGGGGGGTCCAACCCATCAACCCCCCTCCACACTCACACTCACACACACACACACACACACACACACACACACACACACACACACACACACCCCTCACATAAGCATGATTTAATGAGCTCTGGGTCCCAGGGTGAGGGAGATATTTCAGATTTGATATCCTGAGGGACGACTGGACTGCAGACTGACTCAATGTTCAACTGTCTGTTACCAAAATGACTTGGCAGAGAGAGGGACAAAGAAAGAAAGAAAGAAACACAGACAGACAGACAGACAGACAGACAGGAAGAAAGAAAGAGAAAGTGAAGAGGCAGATAGAGGGCAGGGTGGAAGGAGGGTGTGTTGTTATAAATCTGAGATAAATCTGAGTGTGTTTTGGTGAGGTGGAGCCTCTTCAACAACAGGAAGTCAGACAGGAAACACTTCTCATCAAAACACACATCAGCAAAACACAGGTTCAGCATCAGAGTTAACTCTAACCCAGTTCACACTGCAGCAGCCCGCCCAGATGAGTTCCTCAGTGCTGCTGCTAGCCCTGCTGACGCAAGGCTGATAATCACTGAACTGGTGGTTAAAAGTGAAGAAAACAAACTGATGTCAAACCCAGAGAGACACTCAGCTGTTCAGAGCAGCAGGTGGGTTAGCACACTTTAGAAGGTGTGAAATAATAATAACAATAATAATAATAATGCTAATAAACTTTATTTATAAAGCACTCAGTTACAAAGTGCTTTACAATTAAAAGAAGACAAAAATAAATTAATTAAAAATTGCATACAAGGTAAGACAACAGTAGGGTAAAAGCCAGTGACTCAAAATGGTTTGAGATACAAACTGAAAATGAGTATAAACAAAATCAATAAAATAAGATAAAATAAAATAAGAATTAAAATAGAAATAAAAGTTCACATAAAAGCAACCCGAAAGAAGTGGGTCTTAAGGAGTGATTTAAAAGAAGACACTTAATTTGCTAACTGATCTCTTCAGCCTGGGGCCCTGATGCAGGAAGCACCATCTCCCTTTGTTTCCAGCCTGGACTGAGGAACAACCCACTGAGCTGAGCCAGATGATCTGAGGCTGCGTCTTGGCTCATATGGAGTTAAAAAGTCAGAGATATAAGAAGGAGCTAGCCCTGAGAGAGCTTTAAATGTGATTAATACATTTTTTAAATCAATCCTGAATTTTACTGGCAGCCAGTGAAGAGAGGCTAGGGGTAATGTGATCGCTTTTCCTTATTAGTCAAAAGTCTGACTGCAGCATTTTGAACTAGTTGTAATCTTGATATGTTTTGGTGACTAAAACCAGTTACAGTAATCCAGGCTTGAGGAAATAAAAGCATGTGTCGCAATTTCCAAATATTTAAAAGATAAAAACGCTTTAATTTTAGAGAGGAAACATGACTGCACCACTGTCTTTATATGTTTATTTAGGCTTAGACTGGAGTCAAAAATTACACCCAGATTTCTATAGCTAGATATTATGTTGGCAGAGAGGGGGCCAAGACGGTTTTGGATGTCGGCACTAATTGAAGGGGGACCAATAACCAATAATGAGGACTTTGGATTTGTCTGTATTGAGCTGTAAGAAGTTAAGTGACATCCAGGTTTGAATATCCAGCAGGCAATTTTGTAAAGTGGTCAGCTCTTCCAAATCACCAGGTTTAATGGGGAGTGTCATCTGCATAAAAGTGGGAATTAATATTATGTTTTCTAATTACGTGACCCAGTGGAAGCATGTGAATTGAAAAGAGGATGAGGCCAAGGATGGAGCCTTGGGGAACTCCACACGACACTGTTGCTACTGGTGACCTGGCGTCTCCAATGACAACAGAGAAAGTTCTATTTGTTAAATATGAGGAAAACCAGTCCAGAGCCGTGCCTGAGATGCCAACCCAGCGTTTGGGCCGATTCAAAAGGATGAAATGATCAACTGTGTCGAAGGCTGTGCTCAGGTCAAGAAGAACTAAGACACAAGACTTTCCAGAGTCAGCTGCTAAAAGCAAGTCTAACTTTAAGAAGGGCTGATTCTGTACTGTGCAACGTTCTGAAACTGGATTGAAATGGCTCAAAAAGATCATTGCTGCTCATAAAGGTAATTAGTTGGTTAGCCACAATTATATCCAGTACTGTGGATAGAAAGGGTAATTTGGAAATTGGTCTGTAGTTATTTAAAGATAAATGTTAGTTAGCAGGGCTAAAGGCTAAACCAGTAAGGGTTACAGAAGTTCTGTAATTAACCAATGATGATAATTATGCTTATGTTATTACTTGTATGGCACTTTTCAAAACACTTTACACAATGCAAAAAAATAAAAATAAAAATAACAACGAATGAACGATAAAATCATACACAGGTTCTAGAATATAGTTAGTCCTTATTAAAAACAATTTGTGAGCTTGGGTTATAAATGTCTATCACGTTGGAGTGCAGTTCTGAGATCTTATGTATGTTTTTAACCCTTATGTCTGTTTATTTGTTTTTATGCGGTATGCCTTTTTATGTCTTTTTTCCTCTTATGAGCCACGTCAAAGACAGTTTTCTGTCATGCTTGATAGACAATAAAGTTACTGAATCTGGATCTGAATGCTGAGCATCAAATAACCCTTATTTACTTTATATATTTTCTATGTAGAAATATTTAACCCCAAAGGGGTTAATAATAATAATAATAATGATGATGATGATAATAATAATAATAATAATAACAATAATAATAATAATAATAATAATAACACCATATAAGCACAAAGTAACATGCAAAGATAATGAATATGTAGAAAGCTCAATTTTGATTAAAAAAAAAAAAAAAAAGAAAAGAGAAAAAAAAAGAACCTTATAATTCCAGACTGCAGTTATAGACTGCATCAGACAGCCCTGATGTTAACCCTTGGTTGATAAAGATTCTAGAATGCTGTTAATCTGTGACAATAAAGATTCTAGAATGCTGTTAATCTGTGTCCTAGATCTTTTAACCACACAATCGATGACATCAATGCCTGTGCCCACAATGGAAATAAAACATTTTATTTTATTCCGTTAAAGTAGATCTGTAGAAATTGTATGCAGGTAAAAACTTGCTTTTACTTGTACACATTTTATATCTTAATTCTTATTAACAGCCATAAGTGCTTTGCAATCACCAGTGGATTTGTCATTGTTAATAAAACTTATTTTTGATTATTTTAGGGTCAGTAGTTAGTGTTGGGATTAGAATTAGAGTTCGATTCAGGTTAAATTAAGGTTAGGGTTAGGCTAGGGTTAGGGGGTGTGTGTGTGTGTGCGTCTTTGTGTGTGTGTGTGCGCGCGTGCATGTGTGTTGTTTTAGTTGCTATATGACCCCCCCCCCCCCCACCTCTTGCTCACACACACACACCCCATTAACCCCTATACAGTACCACCATATGCTCTGCGAGCAAAAACAGCAAAAACAGCAGGCTAGTAAAAACAGAGAGAGAGAGAAAGAGAGAGAGAGTGTGTGAATGAGGACAAGAGAGAGTGATAGAGCGAGTGAAACAACAGAGGGAGAGAGAGAACTCGCTGTCTAAACATTTGTCTTGTAGATGAATGAGACTTCCCCTGGCGTGTTGTTCCAGCATTTAGCCTGGCAGAGAGAGGATGAATGAGTGTGTGTGTGTGTTTGTGTATGTGTGTGTGTGAGAGAGAGAGAGGATGAATGACACTGAGAGAGAAAATGAATGAGTAAGAGAGAGGGATGGGAAAGGCTATGAGGGGGGCGTGTCTTTACAATTAGTAATAAGAAGAACAACCACAGTCTGTGGTCACTGCCTTGCTCTATGGCACATCAACAGCTGTTGAGGTTAGAGAGAGTGATTTGTCCTGAGCTTCGAACCAGCAAC
>NW_027280126.1:47500-65155 GCF_046629955.1 Centroberyx affinis
GGAGAGGAAAGAAGAAAAAAGAAAGTTCTGATACACAAATCTGTTTTCAGTTTTTGGACTTTTTCTCTAATCTTTGATTTTTGCTGAAATATTGGATCATTTGAACATTTATTGAAATGAAACCATGTGAGGTTTAGAGGGAAAAATCACTATTTGGTGGAGCTGTTAGCAACTCATAGACATCTGAAATGTGACCCGACTACACACTGCTTTTTGTAAGACGTCAAAAGCCAAAAAGGTTGGAAACCACTGGTTTCATCTTTAACAATGTGTTGTATTTTAAAAGCTTGTTATATTATCCATTGTGTCAAATCTCCATCTGAAAAGTAACTAAAGCTGTCAAATAAATGTAGTGGAGTAGAAAGTACAATATTTCCCTCTGAAATGTAGTGGAGTGGAAGTACAAAGTAGCATCAAATGGAAATACTCAACATTACATTAGTACATTCTCTAATTGTGTTAACTTCTTGTAAATGAAATAATGGTTTAGCAAGTCATCAATTTGCTGGGGACCCCCTGGAACCCACTGAAGGACCCCTGGTGGTCCCCGGACCCCACGTTGAGAACCGCTGTTCTATGGGATACACACAACTCTTTGTTTTTGTGTCAAAAGAGCAGAATAAATCTGACTGAAGCGTTTACAATGAGTCCTAATGAGCGGGGAGATTCAGCAGAAATCTGTTAATCAGGTTCTGTTTCTCTGACTATCGCTCTCACATTAAAATAGTCAGATGAAGCTGTTTACATGGGAGTTTTGTCTCAATCAGGTTGACACTGTATTATCAGTGTTATCACAGAGACCCAGTTTGCAGACTGGCACAGAATTCATGCAAATTTAAGAGGAAATCATTTCCAGGAGTAAGTGAGGATAATTCAACATTTGCATATGTGGAAGTGCAGCTAGTTTATCAGTTACACTATTATCTGACATTAAAATTATGATCTTTTTATGTAAATTCTTTCAACGCTAACTGCACATCAGTCTGTTAATCATTAACAGGCAAGACTAACTGCTGTGTGTGTGTGTGTGTGTCTGTGTGTGTGTGTGTGTGTGTGTGTGTCTGTGTGTGTGTGTGGTGTGTGTTTGTTTTGCAGGGGCCCTGTATGTAAATACATCCGTTCTGTGGAAATGGCTTGTTAAACGGATGGTTACACACACACAAACACACAGACACACACACACACACACACACACACACACATGCACACACATACACACACACACAGTCACTACAGACAGACTGCTGATCACACTAAAAGACCCTGTGAACCCAGTTGGCCTGAAGCTCGGACAGACTGGCTGCTGACTGGAAGGTTGTCGGTTCAAATCCTCTCCTGTGTGTTCACATGTTCACTCTGCCTGCTGTGTGTTCACATGTTCACTCTGCTGTGTGTTCACATGTTCACTCTGCCTGCTGTGTGTTCACATGTTCACTCTGCCTGCTGTGTGTTCACATGTTCACTCTGCCTTGTGTGTGTTCACATGTTCACTCTGCCTGCTGTGTGTTCACATGTTCACTCTGCTGTGTGTTCACATGTTCACTCTGCCTCCTGTGTGTTCACATGTTCACTCTGCTGTGTGTTCACATGTTCACTCTGCCTGCTGTGTGTTCGCATGTTCACTCTGCCTCCTCTGAGTTCACATGTTCACTCTGCCTGCTGTGTGTTCACATGTTCACTCTGCCTCCTCTGAGTTCACATGTTCACTCTGCCTCCTCTGAGTTCACATGTTCACTCTGCCTCCTCTGAGTTCACATGTTCACTCTGCCTCCTCTGTGTTCACATGTTCACTCTGCCTCCTGTGTGTTCACATGTTCACTCTGCTGTGTGTTCATGTTCACTCTGCCTCCTGTGTGTTCACTCTGCCTCCTGTGTGTTCACTCTGCCTCCTGTGTGTTCACATGTTCACTCTGCCTCCTGTGTGTTCACTCTGCCTCCTGTGTGTTCACATGTTCACTCTGCTGTGTGTTCATGTTCACTCTGCCTCCTGTGTGTTCACTCTGCCTCCTGTGTGTTCACTCTGCCTCCTGTGTGTTCACTCTGCCTCCTGTGTGTTCACTCTGCCTCCTGTGTGTTCACATGTTCACTCTGCCTGCTGTGTGTTCGCATGTTCACTCTGCCTCCTCTGTGTTCACTCTGCCTCCTCTGTGTTCACTCTGCCTCCTCTGTGTTCACTCTGCCTCCTGTGTGTTCACTCTGCCTCCTCTGTGTTCACATGTTCACTCTGCCTCCTGTGTGTTCACTCTGCCTCCTGTGTGTTCACATGTTCACTCTGCCTCCTGTGTGTTCACATGTTCACTCTGCCTCCTGTGTGTTCACTCTGCCTCCTGTGTGTTCACATGTTCACTCTGCCTCCTGTGTGTTCACTCTGCCTCCTGTGTGTTCACATGTTCACTCTGCCTCCTGTGTGTTCACATGTTCACTCTGCCTCCTGTGTGTTCACTCTGCCTCCTGTGTGTTCACATGTTCACTCTGCCTCCTGTGTGTTCACATGTTCACTCTGCCTCCTGTGTGTTCACTCTGCCTCCTGTGTGTTCACATGTTCACTCTGCCTCCTGTGTGTTCACATGTTCACTCTGCCTCCTGTGTGTTCACTCTGCCTCCTGTGTGTTCACTCTGCCTCCTGTGTGTTCACTCTGCCTCCTGTGTGTTCACTCTGCCTCCTCTGTGTTCACTCTGCCTCCTGTGTGTTCACATGTTCACTCTGCTCCTGTGTGTTCACTCTGCCTCCTGTGTGTTCACTCTGCCTCCTGTGTGTTCACATGTTCAGTCTACATGGTCTGGAGGTTTTCTCGGAGCAGCTCTCTGTGAGTCTGCAGAGTCTCATGTAAACACTGAAGCTGTCAAAACTCTTTACCTGCTTGTTTTGTTCTTCTTCTAGGAAGTGAAGCAAATTCGACTGTTGACTCACTGGAAGCCAGCGGCAGAAAACATCCTGCTCAAATAGAAGTACTGATACTTTACTGATATTTAGAGTAGAAGTTAAATTGGGAAATGTACTTAAAGGGATATTCAATTAAAATATGCAATTTCTCATTAAAATGTTTTTTTTAGTCATTGATGGTGTAAAAAACCCCCCCAAAGAAACTGAGAATCTGAAGTGGTTTCTCGGCTGAGAAAAGCCGATCAGCTGATTTCTCAGTTTTGCTGCAGATTAAAAATGACTTTCACACATCAGCGTGGGAAATCCAATCAGAAGTCGACCTCAACATGCCGCTCTCTCTCTCTCTCTCTCTCTCTCTCTCTCTCTCTCTCTCTCTCTCTCTCTCTCCAGTCTGCAGTGAAGCTCGCTCCACCAGGTCTGGAGCCATGTGTGTTTTCAACTGCAACGGCTAATGATGATGAAAATAATTTTTGCTGGTGAATATTTTAGTTCCAAATAGACTGAGCTAGCAAAGCGAGTTTTGTGTAAAAGGTTTGAATTTATCAAGTTTGGAGCTAAGCAGCTGGCGCTATCTCTCTCTCTCTCTCATTCTCTCTCTCATTCTCTCTCTCTCTGTCTCCCTCTCCCTAGTGTAGAGTGAAGCTCGATCGCCCAGCAGCTCTCTGAAATCACTATAGAAAACAAAAGCTAATTTTTTTTTTTTACAGTTATTGAATGTTAGGAACCTACAAATCTTGGTGGACGAACATTGAACTCATGAGTGATACTAAAAAAAATTAACATTTTTAGCTGGGTTGACTGGTCCCTTTAAGTAAAGTAAAAAGTGTGTGATCTAAAATGTCCTCAGAGTAAAAGTAAAGTAAAAAGTAAAAAGCAAAGTCAGATTCCTCTTCTCACTGTGAATGGATCCACAGTTTGTCAGTTTACAGTTGATCCAGTTTCTGTTGCTGATGGAGAGACACACAATCTGTTCTGTGATGGATGGATTTAAAATGGACTGAAGGACAAAACTGCAGGAGGAGGGGCCGAAGGAAAAAGTCTGAAGTCAGAAATTCGACCTCAACATGACGCTCTCTCTCTCTCTCTCTCTCTCTCTCTCTCTCTCTCTCTCTCTCTCCCTCTCTCTCTCTCTCTCTCTGTTCTGTGATGGATGGATTTAAAATGGACTGAAGGACAAAACTGCAGGAGGAGGGGCCGAAGGAAAAAGTCTGAAGTCAGAAATTCGACCTCAACATGACACTCTCTCTCTCTCTCTCTGTCTCTCTCTCTCTCTCTCTCTCTCTCTCTCTCTCTCTGTCTCTCTCTCTCTCTCTCTCTCTCTCAGTCAGAACGCAGGAGGAAAATGAGCCAGCTGTATAAAATGTAAACAAACCCAAACATGTCCGACTCAAACAGACTCTTTGTGACTCTGCTGTCATCATCGCCGCCACATTTCACAACTTTCAACTTCCTACATGAAACGCTTCCTACAGAGGAAGCCGCCCGGGCCGCTGTGACCTTTGACCTCTGACCTCTGACCTCTGACCTGCTTACTGTTGGCTGCCGGAGGAGCCGAAGCTGCTGACCTGCTGGGAGTCGGGTAACAGTGACGAAGCAGAGAGTGGAGCAACATGATGCACTGGACTCTCTCTCTGTCTCTTTATGTCTGTCTAACTCTCTTTCTCTTTACATATACACACACACACACACTGACACACACACACACACACACACACACACACACACACACACTGACACACACACACACACACACACACACAGTCCAGTGGGTTACTGACTGTTAGGTTAAATACGTCATTTCTCAGAAAGAGAATTACGAAAGGTTGTTGACCGATATGATGCACAGGAAACTCTCTCTCTCTCTATCTGTCTCTGTCTCTCCCTCTCTCTCTGTCTCTCTCTCTCTCTGTCTCTCCCTCTCTCTCTCTCTCTCTCTCTCCCCTCTCTCTCTCCCTGTCTGTCTGTCTGTCTGTCTGTCTGTATTTGTCTCTCTCTCTATCTGTCTCTCCCTCTCTGTCTCTCCCTCTCTCTCTCCCTGTCTATCTCTCTCCCTCTCTGTCTGTCTGTATCTCTCTCTCTACTGTACCACTCTCACTCTCTCTCTCTAGCCCCCTTTCTCTCTCTACCTCTCTCTCTCTCTCTCTCACTCTCCCTGTCTGTATCTCTCTCCCTCTCTCTGTCTGTATGTCTCTCTCTCTTTCTCCCTGTCTCTCTCTCTTGCTGTCTCTCTCTCTCTCTCTCTCAGACCAACAGATCTTCAGCTGTCTCTTGTCACTCTCTAGCATTTCATGCAATACCCAACACACACACACACACACACACACACACCTCTTCTTCTTCTCTCTCATTATCTTCTCCTCATATTCTCTCTTTCTTGTCTCCTCGTCTCCTCGTCCCCTTTCACCTCACCTTTCCTTGCTTCCTTTCCTTCCCTCCCCTTTCACTTCCTCTCCTAAGTATTCTCTCCCCCTCTCTCTATTCTTCTTTTCTTCTTCTCTTCTCTAACATCCTCACTGCTCTCCTTTCCTGTCCTCTTTCCTTTCCCTTCCTCTTTTTTTCCTTTCCCCACCTCTCCTCTTTCCTCTCCCAGATCTCATCCTTTCATTCTGCTTTCCTCCTCTTTCCTCTCCTCCCTTCCTCTCCTGCTTTATTGTTTCCTTTCCTCTCCTCAAGTATTCTCTCCTCCCTGCTTCTCTCACCTTCTCACTCCCTCCTTTCCTGTCCACTTTTGTTTCCTTTCTTTTCTCCTTTCCTCATCTCACCTCTCCTCTCCTCTCTCTCCTTGTCTCCTCTCCTCTCCTCTTTCTCCTTGTCTCCTCTCCTCTCCTCCTCTCCTCCTCTCCTCCTGTCACCTCTCCTCCTCTCTCCCCCTCTCCTCTCCTCTCCTCTCTCCTCTCCTCTCTCTCCTTGTCTCCTCTCCTCCTCTCCTCTCCTCTCTCTGCTTGTCTCCTCTCCTCTCCTCCTCTCCTCCTGTCTCCTCTCCTCCTCTCTCCTCTCCTCTCCTCTCTCCTCTCCACTCCTCCTGTCTCCTATCCTCCTCTCCTCTCTTCCTCTCCTCCTCTCCACTCCTCCTGTCTCCTCTCCTCCTCTCTCTCCTCTCCACTCCTCTCCTCCTCTCTCCTATCCTCTACTCCTGTCCTCTCCTCCTGTCTCCTCTCCTCTCTTCCTCTCTCCTGTCCTCTCTCTCCTCTCCTCCTCTCTCTCCTCTCCACTCCTCTCCTCCTGTCTCCTATCCTCCTCTCCTCTCCTCTCCACTCCTCTCCTCCTGTCTCCTCCTCTCCTCTCCTCTCTCTCTCTCTCCTCTCCTCTCCTCTCCTCTCTCCTCTCTCTCCTCCTCTCTCCTCTCTCTCCTCTCCTCTATCTCCTCCTCTCTCCACTCCTCTCCTCCTGTCTCCTCCTCTCCTGCTCTCTCCTCTCCTCTCTCCTCTCTCTCCTCCTCTCTCCTCCTCTCTCCAGGTTTCAGTAGATTTCTAACTGAAGTTCATTCATCCATTCTGGGTTGAAGTGTTGTGTTTCCTTCTGCTCAGCTGCAAGGCTTTCCTGTCGCTGCCTGTAATGTTGTGCAACAGTTCAGTGTGTGTGTGTGTGTCTGTGTGTGTGTGTGTGTGTGTGTGTGTGTGTGTGTGTGTCTGTGTGTGTGTATGTGTGTGTGTGTGTGTGTGTATGTGTGGGCTGCTCTGGCTGCAAGCCCAGCAAAACAGAAACAGCAAGTGTGAGGAGTTGGCTCAGCGACCGCCAAGCCGAGCTCAAGTGTGCTGCTGATGTGTGTGTGTGTGTGTGTGTGTGTGTGTGTGTGTGTGTATGTGTGTGTGAGAGAGAGACAGAGAGAAAGAAAGAAAGACAGTGTGTTTAAGCATGTGTGCATCTGTGTTTGTGCATGTCTGTAAGAAAGTGAGTGTGTGTGTGTGTGTTCATGTGAGCACGTCTGTGTAAGAGAGTGTTAATGTGTGTGTATCTGTATCTGTGTGTGTGTGTGTGTGTGTGTAAGAGTTGTATGTGCATTTGTGCATGTGTATGTGTCTGTATTTGTGTGCATTTGCATTCATCTGTGTGTGTGTGTGTGTGTGTGTGTGTGTGTCACATATATACATAGGCACTGTGTGTGTCAGAATGTCTGTGTATGTGTGTGTGTATGTGTGTGTGTGTGTGTGTGTGTGTGTGTGTTTACTGTATGTGTGTGTGTGTGTGTGGAGTGTGTGTGTGTGTGTATGTGTGTGTGTGTGTGTGTATGTATGTGTGCCCATGGAACCCAAATGTTTTCTTCATAATATCAAATAAAATATATTAAAGAGGAGATTTTGTCTAAACACAATATAATGATGATTTATTTTTCACATTTAACAAAGTAATAACAGTGGAATAACAGTGGAATAACTGTAGAGTAACAGTAGAGTAAGAGTAGAATAAGCTTTCATTCCTAAATCATCAACATTAGAACCAATAGAAACAGGATCGTTTTCTGCAGCTCAGTCAGAAGCTTAGTTTGGAAGAGGCAGAGGCAGACTGAGCTGTGATCACACACACACACACACACACACACACACACACACACACACTTCCACTTAACCCGATTCCCTGGAAAGCCCTGAGAGGGGAGAGGGAGGGTCACAGAGCTCACTGATGTCAGGAGTCAGGACACACACACACACACACACACACACACATACACACACACTCATGGTATGTATTCCTAGAAGAAGTGTGTCTTATTATATAACCTCCGTCTGACTGTGTGTGTGTGCTGTGTGACTCTGTACTGAACATGAAAACAACTCTCTCTCTCTCCCTCCCTCTCTCTCTCTCTCTCTCTCTCTCCCCCTCTCTCTTTAGCCCCCCCCCCTCTCTCTCTCTCCCTCCCTCTCTCTCTCCCCCTCTCTCTCCTGATCTTTCCTGTCTCTCTTCACTTAGTTCTATCTAATAAAGACAAAAAACAAAATTAAAAATAATAATAATCCCGTCTGAATGGGGCTGATGTTTTTGATTTGTTGATTCAAATCATTTTCTCACATCGCTGCAGTCTGAAAACTATTTATTTCCCAAACAGCTCTTCAGGAATTAAGAAAAAAACTGAGTCATGATGAACTGATTTTATGATACATATTTGAGGTTGAAGGCGTTTTGAAAACCTTTCATTCAGGATCATGAAACTTACTCAACACATAACAACACATCATCATGTTTCAGTCCAATTAGAGAAACCGAAAACACCAACGTTTTCAAGATTTAGCTGGTTTTATTTACACAGAAGAGGAGAGGTGAAACAATCCACAGGCTGGTTTGACACAAGCAGCAGTAATAATATGATTTAATCGAGTGGCAAAAAAAAAAAAAAAAAAAAATAGATTTCTCATTTGAGTCACGAGCCGAAACGAGCAGAAGAACCACTGATCCACCACAGCTCGACATCATGAGACCTTCAAAGATCTTTATCGTCTTCTTTCATGTTTCTTTTTTCATGTTTGCGAGCTAGCGCCTCACCGTTTCCCCTCAGGTTGTGAAAGTACCTGGTTTATCTTCTGCCCCCCCCCCCCACCCCCCACCCCCCACCCCCCACCCCCCTCGCCATGCCCCGCCCCCTCCTGCACTGCACCGCCTCTTTAATATCTGGAAATCACAACTCAGCTGCTGTGATGAAGGTGTTTTCTCTATCTACTGGGTGTGAGCGTGTTTCCACCAAACTGACCTTTCCGCCTCCAGATGTTCTCAGGTTGCCGTAGGTTACCGTTACCGTCAGGCGGGTTTTCATTCCTTACCACAAACACAATCATCAATCTCACAGCTTGTCAGAAATATTTGAATAGCATTTGCCTATCTGTAAGCCCGTCTCCAGCCTGTAACGCACTCTTACAGCTAGGGGTTCCTCAGTTAAAGAACTGTCCCTGGAGGGTTCTCTGAGGAACCGCCAGGTGTTTGAGGTGAATGAATGAATGAATGAATGAATGTTTTATTTTTCATGTCTGGTCATTTACATGACCCATCCCTCATGGAATAATTCAGACACATTAACTAACAACAAACCAAACATTCCGGCATGTTAACCCACCATCATCTAACAGCACAGTACATAGATGATGAGGAGAGGAGAGGAGAGAATGGAGGAGAGAGAAGGAGGAGAGGAGAGAAGAGAGGATGTCATAAACATAAACAAAAACATAAACATCATCCAGACATAAACATAAACCTCCCACAAATAAAGCTCCAGGAGATTTCCCACAATGGAAAAACAGCAAACATACAAACACACACACTCAGCCCCCTAAGCACAAGACACAAGACACTAATCCAAACAGGACAAAATCTGCATCTGCATCCATTAGTGCCAAACACTGTCTATTTGATCCAGTTCATAAACCAATAGTTTGCAATCCATATAGAATAGAGTATGAGGAATTTATCTATCATATGTTACTTTTCTCCTCCTATCCCATGCTTTGGAGAGATATTCAGATCTCTTCTGAGGTGAAGGCGTTCCTCAGGGAACCGTCTGGGTTCCCCTGTACAACCTGACCCCCTCTTCCCCTACGCAACTCTTTTTATTTATTTGTTTTATTTATCTTATCCTATATTTCTTATCTAATGTCTTATATATCTTGTGTAAAGAGAACACTTAATTGCCTTGTGTATGAAATGAGCTGTGTAAATAAACTTGTCTACATGGTTGCAATCTAGCGGACCAGTGAACGTTCCTTGAGACCCTTTCCCTGTTCCTGTATCTAAAAGTACGGGGTCACATTTGTCTAAAAAATAAATAAATGCACATATATATGAATACATGAGGCTGCCGCACACCATCTACTTGCAAATCTCTATTTATTGCGACTTTTCGGCCAGAGAGCTTTTCAGAATCCAAATCAGAATCAGTACATATCTGTACATAACTCATTACACATTTTATTTTTATTTTACTGTTATTTGTATTGTATATATTATTTTCTTATTCTATTTTTAGACTTGCACCAAGAGAAATTCCTTATACATTGTACTTGGAGAATAAAAGTTTCTGATCCTGATGTGTTTTTTGACAGAAATTTGAACATAAAGCACTTCAAATACAATGTTTATGATATTAATATACAAGTTTGGAAAAACAAGCTTCCGACTTGTAAATATATACGTGGAATTGTTTAACATCTATTCAAGTTGGGTGGTATTTGTGGAAAGTAAAATATTTGTGTATTTATTTTATTTTTTTAGACAAATCTGACTCCATATAAAAGTGACCTGTTCCCTAAATGACTCCTTTTTATCATGTTGTTTAATGTTTCATGTGACCGACAGCAGCAACCCTGCATGTTGAGTTTAAACTCACTTGGTTAATAAAACTGATTCTGGTTCTGAATCTCTGTCACTTTTTTTTACTTTACTTTGTTGTTTTTTTTTACTCACAGGCTTTGTGGAACCTTTTGCAGCCACAGGGGGGAAAAACCCCAGCAGGTTCCTTGAAGCCAAAAAGGGAGCATGACCTCTGACCTTCTGAGGGTTTTCTTCCAGGAACCTTCAGTGATATTCTGCCGTTCAGAGTGTAGGAAACAGACTCGCCGACTGCCAGCGAGACACAAACACCAACACTAAATTCCTCAGGATTGCTCAAGAGTGCGTGGTATTCAAATCCCACAGCGCTGCAGGATCGATATTTGAATGATATTTGCATATTTGAGTGGCAGGAGGCCCGAGGCGGCCGGACCGCTTTGCATCCAGCGATGAGGCAAACCGAAACGTCGAGAACATTCCTGTCAGGACAAAACAAAGCTCATCGTCTCCGTCTCTTATCTTTCTGCTGGGACACGAGGAAACCGGTTCGCTGTAAACCAACAGGGATTAGTCTCGGTGTCGGTGAAACACTCCGACAAATCACTGCTGACACACACACACACACACACACACACACACACACATACACATCTCACCCCACTGGCAGATCATTTAATTTGTCTTAATCTTTTTTTTTTTTCTGAATACAACATGAATTTGAATGATTTCAGCTTTCCAAATGTCTCTCCGTGACTTCTTCCAGACCCATTTTCTATGCAAACCAGTTAATTTTTTTTTTAAATCATGTAAATAAGAAGTAGTAGTTATAATTGTGTTTTCCCTCTTCAGTGTATAGTTTGTTGGTAGAAGTCCTCCAACCCATACGACCACATAGGTGGTTTGTTCCTACCCTCTAATACATGATCTCACAAAAATACGTGAAATGAACACGACCTCGACCAATTTGAAAACGTTCCTCCGCCACAAATTGAATTACGTCCCAAAGGTCGGGTAATAATTAAATTTAGGCAAGTAAAACAAGTTTGGTTAAGGTTAGGGTTAAGTTATGGTAAGGTTTAGGCAAATAAAACAACTTGGGTTATGGTTAGGCATGGACAGGCTCTTTCTTTGACCTCAAATCCTCCGGCCTTTCTAGTGTTAAATGGTTAAAGGAAAAATTCCCCCTTCTGATCCTCTTCACTGTTAGATCTCAATCTGAGATGTTCAACACATTCAGCACTTATTTAGTGATGAAGTGTTATAAAATAAAAATTTTTGGTGAACCCACTTTCCCCCTCAACCTGCCTCGTCTATTCTGCTGCAGTTAGTGGTTTATACTACTTTTCCCAGAATGCCTTTTGCCCTTTACTCAAACCCGTCATGTCTCTCTGCTGCATTGCATTCTGGTCTCTCTCCTGCTCCTGTGGGTGGAGAAACCGGTCTCTCTCCTCTTCTACGATGGATCTCTCCCTGTATGATTGTTGAACGTCTCTCGGTGCAAAATGGCGGCTCTAGAAAGAAGCCCTCGCTCTGTGATTCTGAGGGACTGACACCAAAAACCTGACGTTTACCGCTGAGGTTTTACATCCTGAAACATTTTCTCATATCAAACTCCACTGGAGCTGCTGGAAACATCTGGAGGTGACGTCACCTCGTCTACGATTGGCCGGTTATCCACCAGGAAGAGAAACACAACAAACTACTGAATGGAGCCAGAGATGCAAAGTACATTTAGTGTTAAAGTGTTAAAGTGTTAAAGTGTTAAAGTGTGCTGGCTGGATCTCTGCAGTGTGGACTGATCATCTGCTGTCCAACCTAACTGCCAGTAGCAAAGTTTCATGACTTTTAGTTTATTCTGTTTTCCTTTATTGTTTTTCTTTTAATCAGATCCTGCTGTAACAGATCAGACCAGGTCAGTTTCACCTGAGGCTGTTTTTACATGATGATGATGTCATGTGACCACGACACCGCGGGGTCGAGTCCGGCCACGACCTTTGACACGTCATGTCATACCGCTCTCTCTCCCTCTCTCTCTACCTCTCTCTCCCCCCCTCTCTCTCTACCTCTCTCTCTCTTTCTTTCTCTCTCCCTCCCTCTCTCTCTGCTTCTCTCTCTCTACCTCTCCCTCTCTCTCTCCCTCCCTCTCTCTCTCTCTCCCTCTCTCTCTCTAGCCCTCTCTCTACCTCTCTCTCTCTCTCTACCTCTCTCTCCCTCCCTCTCTCTCCCTACCTCTCTCTCTCTGTCTACCCCCCTTTCTCTCTCTACCTCCCTCTCTCTCTCCCTCTCTCTCTCTAGCCCCCTTTCTCTCTCTACCTCTCTCTCTCTCTCTACCTCTCTCTCTATCTACCTCTACCTATCTCTCTCTGCCTCTCTCTCTCTCTCTGTCTAGCCCCCTTTCTCTCTCTACCTCTCTCTCTCTCTCCCTCCCACTCTCTAGCCCTCTCTCTCTCCCTCCCTCTCTCTCTCCCCCTCTCTCTAGCCCTCTCTCTCTCTCTCTCCCCCCCTCTCTCTCTCTCTCCCCCTCTCTCTAGCCCTCTCTCTCTCTCTCTCTCCCCCCCCCTCTCTCTCTCTCTCCCCCTCTCTCTCTACCTCTCCCTCTCTCGCTCTACCACTCTCTCTCCCCCCTCATGTCATGTCTTTTAGTTTATTCTGTTTTCCTTCATTGTTTTTCTTTTAATCAGATCCTGTTGTAACAGATCAGACCTGCAGTACAGGCCTGGGCAGAACCGCTCATCCAGCCTCCAGTCTGTTGGAGTCTCAGAGGAGGAGTGTGACCAGACAGTCTAATCTAATAAAATCTCATCAAATCAAATCAAATTGATCTGTGCAGCCCTTAATCACAGCTGCAGTCTCAAAGGACACATAATTTAACACGGAAAATGAAAAACAAGAACCCCCCCCCCCCCCCCCAACCTTAGAGCCTCGGTGAGAAACTCCCACGAAAACCACATTAGGGGGGAAAAAGGTTCAAAAGGTTCAAAAAAACCCAAACCAGATGAGAAAGTGGGTGAGAAAAGGAGAACATGAGTAACTCTCTGTTCCTCACATCTCCTCTTCTATTCGGATTCTAGTTTTCTTTGCTGTATTCTGAGTCATTACAATTTCATCTTATTTTCATCTCAAAATTTGGTCATTTTAAAATGAGCATGGTGCAGGTAGACATTTACCCAAACTGTACCCTAAATGTAAGGTAGAACAGTAAATTGTCATTTGAAAGCTCTCTGTCAGTAATGAGCAGATTTGTTTTGCTCTGATTGGAGCAACCCTTGTTTGAATCGACCAATCGTAGGTCAGTATTTGTTAAAAGCTTTTCAGCTCTGTCTCTCCTCCCAGTGATGGGATTGGACAGAAACTGACATTTTTTGAATTCAAATTATTCATCAGCCAATCAGTCATCAAGCTCCAGCTCTGACAGGAATCTGATTGGCTGAAGTGATCAGATCTCTTCCAGACCCGCAGACTGTGAGCTCCGCTGTAGCAGGCCGCAGTTTACTGTGAGTTTCAGAATAAATGTTTTCTGATTAAACTCTCCACTGACTCAGAGTCAGTTGTGACTCTGGTCATTCCAGACTTTATGAGTCAGACACACAAAGACTTTCAGCGGCTACTTTCAACCTCACAGTAACGAGAAACTAAAGAGAAACAGCATTAACTTCCAATTATCATTCATGTACAAATGTATGAGCTGGACACCAAATGACACACAACCTGCACACTGCAAGAAATGACTTGGTAACCAATCTAATCCTTTTCCCTAATCCAGACTCATCAACCTAACTTCAGATATTTTAGTCATCTCTATAAATCAGCAGATCATTTTGCTAATGTCAATAAATTTTGCTTGATTCATGTCAATGTCTTCTTAAGTAATCACACAATAAAGAATTAAAACAAGTTTCTTCTTTTAAGGTTTAGACAATTTCCTTTGTTTCAAGCAAACATCTTGAAACAAGTTACATTATCCTGAAAAAAAAATCTAATTTATTAAAACTAGCAAACTTATCTGGCAGTGGAGTGAGATAAATTGAAAGAAAAAAAACTGAAATAAGCTTGATAAAGTCTGGACACTCAACAGTCTCTTAGCTTGTCATTCTCTTAACACAATCTCACAAAAAGCACAAACTCTGAAAAGCAGATTCCATGTTGTGGACAGGAATCATGTTTCAGATTACGTTCCTTCACCATAAAGGATTATGTGACAAAATGTCGAATTGGACTCGACATTTTCATGTATTCATCACATACAAAAGATTTGTTAACGGATCAGTTTAGGTAAGTAAAACAAATTTGGTTAAAGGTCCATATTCTGCACTCTCCAGTGTTTTATTTTCTGTCTTCAGGTCCGTTCAAAGCTGTGTGTGTGGTGTCATGAACCAAAAACACTCTCAATCCATTTCTCCACGTTCATTTTCCAGCATCTCTCTGAGCCTTACCAAGAATAGGCTGTTTCTGTCTCCGTGTCTTTAAGGCTCATTAATATTAACGACCCCTCTGTTCCGATTGGCTAACCGTTTCGAGAGTGAAACGTGAGACGCCGCGGCCCGGCGGCTACAGGTAGGGAAAACTCTCCGGTAATAAACAATGACAACCGCTCAACCGCTTTGAAAAAAACACTTTGTTAGTCTATTATTTCTTACAAAAATGATAATGAGCGAACCTTTGTGACGCCACAAAGTTACGGAAGTCCAAACGGCTCGTTTAGAGGCTCGCTGCACTAATATGGATTGTGTGGATTTAGTTTTGATACTTTCACCATGTTTAGATAGACCATCCAACTCCTTTATCATCACAGAGGTAAAGGGAGTCCTGCTTTACATGATATGGGACCTTCAAGGTTAGGGTTTGGTTTAGGCCAGTGGTTCCCAACTCAGTCCTCAAATGAGGGTTTGGGTTTTTGTTCCAGCTCTACTCTTGAACACCTGATCCAATTAAGGGCTTAATGCTGATTGGTTGAGCAGTAGAACAGATCTACCAGAACTGGGTTAGATCAGGCAGTTAAAACAGTTTGCTTCAGGTTAGCTTCAGGTTTTGCTCACGGTTCAGTAAATGAAAACTTGTTGTCATGAGTTGGGAGTTTATACAAATGAACTTTATTACCTTCGACAATGGAGTTTGACAGGAGTTTTGTTTTCACCCCATTCTGTCTGTTCTCAAAAAGTTATCAGTGGATGTGCATGAAACCTTGTGCAAAAATTGGTCATGGGGGCAACGAAGAACTGATGAACTTGTCATACCAACTGGCCAAAGGGGGGCGTGGCTTCTCACAAAAAGGCATATAACATACAAACAGATTCACGTACCATCATCAGACTTTGTGGCCAATCAGCAGACAGAAGAAGAGACAAACCCGCCATTATTGGACCAATCAAACAACATGGAGGCAGTAGAGAGCTCAGAACCAACCTGCTGATTTCTCCAAACCTCGGTCCAGTGGTAGAAGCTGTAATGGAAACTGAACAGATAGAGAGCTGATTGGTCATGGGAGTCATTCCTATGTTCCCAGGGTCTTATGTTCCCCAGTTCTAGGGTTAGGGTTAGGTTGGTTGTGTGTAGATGTTTACCCAGAGCTCTGACCACAACTGTTTCACAGAACAGAGGGGCTTTTTATCAGTTCTAGGGTTAGGGTTAGAGACTTTCAAAATCAAATGAAATGATAACCATTGGTTTTGTTGTGTTTATATAGCTGTTTTGAAGCCTTGTTCCAATAAAAAAAAAAACTGGATAATATTTATGAAATATTTTAACTTGAAACGGGTCAAATTTGACCCGAACACAATAGGAGGGTTAATGTGTGTTAACAGAATATTGAACTGGGAAACATAGGATCTTGGGAACATAGGACCCTGGGAACATAGGACCCTGGGAACTTAGGACCTTGGGAACTTAGGACCTTGGGAACTTAGGACCCTGGGAACATAGGACATTGGGAACATAGGACCTTGGGAACATAGGACCCTGGGAACATAGGACCTTGGGAACATAGGACCCTGGGAACATAGGACCTTGGGAACATAGGACCTTGGGAACATAGGAACCTGGGAACATAGGACCCTGGGAACATAGGACATTGGGAACATAGGACCCTGGGAACATAGGACCTTGGGAACATAGGACCCAGGGAACATAGGACATTGGGAACATAGGACATTGGGAACATAGGACCCTGGGAACATAGGACCCTGGGAACATAGGACATTGGGAACATAGGACCCTGGGAACTTAGGACCTTGGGAACATAGGACCTTGGGAACATAGGACCCTGGGAACATAGGACCTTGGGAACATAGGACCCTGGGAACATAGTTGTTGAGATAATCAGATGAAATGATTAAAAGTGTGCAGAATGTAAACAGACAGATCTCGTGTCACATTCAGGGCCAGTCAGGAAAATGTTAAACAAGTTGGTGATGCGGCGTGGAAGAAATTATGATGGTTAAAATCCGACAGGCGGAACTGACTTATAGTGATACAACATAGTGTTGCGGAGGTATACGCTCTACTGATATCTAGTTATCATCATTAGTATCATTATCACACAGGAAGCAGCTCATTGAGGCAGCAGTCTCTTGTGAGTAGTTTCAGCTCACTGTTCAAACAATGACCTTTAGTAAAGACTTCTGACAGATGAGTTTCTGAATGACTGTGTGCTCTGAAGTGAACACGCTCTGAAGTGAACACGCTCTGAAGTGAACACGCTCTGAAGCCGTGAACACGCTCTGAAGTGAACACGCTCTGAAGTGAACACGCTCTGAAGCCGTGAACACGGCGGTATCATCGGTTAGACAAAGTGTTTCCGTCGTAAAGCAATGAGTCACTGAATGGTAAAGCAGGGCAGAGCAGGAAGCGTCTGCTCTAGTCTAATCTAGATCTATATAGTTGTTAGAGAGCGGCTGATGAAAGGGTAAGCTGAGGACATGAACACACACACACACACACACACACACAAGCAATGAAACACACATATACAGATACACACATCCAAACACTAATTTACTGCATATTAATTGCTGTAAACCAATGAGTCCATGTTGGAGCTGATTGGTCTCCTCTGTCTCACTCCAGTAGTATTGCTAGTTCTAGTGTTTCTCCACATTAAGACTACATTTCCCATCAGCCCCGTTGCTTCCTGCCATCTGCTGCTTGACTGGTGTAGTTAAAGTCTATGGTAGCGCCTCAGTTTTTGATGAACCCATGCATTAAAATATGAAAATGTGCTGTTTTCACTATATTTCAGCTAAAAACCTCTAGTGAGTAGCTTTCGTGAAATATCCACTATTTTATACACTTATCTCAAGATGGAAGTCAGTGGATACACTCTTTACCGCTTTCTACTTACATTTATTTTTGGTGAAAAAATAAAACATTGAAAAAAAAAAACTAGAAATAACCGCCTCACGGTTGTATGCCTCCTTCAATAAACTTTGTTTTATCGTTGCAAGGACAGTCTTTATTTATTGAACATATATAATTAATGTGATTATTAGATCAACTTAAAGGATTTTGGTGTCTGCAAAAGTAAG
>NW_027280127.1:0-57500 GCF_046629955.1 Centroberyx affinis
TACACCAGAAGACTTTGAAAAGGGCTACAACTACTATTCAGAGTTTTCCAATAGATTGTAAACATGGACTGACTTGTGAACACCTCTACAAAGTAAACCCCCCTCCTACATACACACACACACACACACACACACACACACACACACACGTATGTATGAGAGAAAGGGAGAGAGGGAGCACTGCAGCCAGATTTATATGATTGAAGCTAGCGATCTTCAGCTGAAACGTACGGTTAGCTCGTAGGCTAATAGCAAACATTACAGTAGCTAACGTTAGCTTGCAAGTAGCCCCGTTCGGGACAGTGGTTAGCTCGCTAGCTATAGCATATAGCATACTCACCGGGGATTTCGAGGGCTACAGCAATTTCTGTCCACTTTTTTTCCTTCGGAGAGAGCGCAGCTATCGGTTGTTGACAACGTTCACGTCATTGAACTTCACTGTTTGCATGAGCCAAGACTAAAGACTTCTGATAATATTAACCATGTTTGATTTTATCGGGACGTCAAGACGAGAAAAAGACTTAAGACAGCTGGGACTGAGTTTTCTGACCAGCTCACACCAAACCATCGAGATGACGGGAGCGCACCACGACTCCAGCAAAACTCTCATGATTTTATTCCGACATTGGAAATTTGTCTGCGACAGTGAAATCGTTTGAAAAGTCGTTTGGTGTACTGTAAGGTCGCCATTAGCTGCACAAAATACTACAGAGGAAGAACAGCAATGGAGAAAAGTACGACCAGAGATTTCTTTGCTTGGACCGTAGTCGAGGCTGATGTCGTTTGTTTTCTTCTGGAAAAGGGTCACGTGACAGGGGCGTGACCAATCAGGGAAGGACACGTCGTGACCGATGAGACCCGATCAGGAAGCGAACGTGGGCGTTTTCAAAAGTCTCAGTTTCCACCCGTCCGGACTGAAACACAATCCTGGAGTTTTGGAACTGAAACGGGTTTTCTAAAGTCTCCGTTTTAGGGTCCCGAAAACACCGGAGTAGTGTGGAGGCTAGGGGGAAACGAGGCAAAAGTTATGAGTTTTAAATCGAAAACATATCAGTGTGGATGTTGCCTTAGAGTTTTTTTAGCAGTGCATAACAACAATAGTAAATGAGTCGTACATTTATGAAGGAGACGACTGAAACCTTCAGTTTGTAGGAGAAGCAACATGAAAATGAAATGTCGCCGTTTGTGGAAAAAGAAAATGACTTTATTTGTTTCTAATACTGATACTGCAAATACTACTACGACTGCGAATTATATTACTTCTACTACTGATATTACAGCTGCTGCTTTTACCACAGCCCATAACACTACGACCTTTAAAAACATGTATTGATAACCGCAGGACTTTTGGCTTTCAGATAAATTGCTTAAGATCCAAATACTCGACATTTAAAGACATTTAAACTCTTTCAGATGAATTCAGCTGTCTGGCTTTTCAAGCTGAAGCAAGCACACACATTTTCACACAAATTTGCGCAAAGTTTCATAAGTTTCATAATTTGATCAAATGAAGCACGTGTTCCTGTAATTGATCTACAGTCGGCCGATACTCAGCAGCGTGAATGAATATTAATGAGGTGGAACGTGGATCGGTTCTGTTCTGGGGCCGGATTCACAAAACCCTCTTCAGAGAAAAAATCTTCTCAAGTGCCATTTTTTTCTTAACTTTAGTCTTAAGAAAAAAAAATAGTGAATAATGCTATTCTCAAAAACAGTTCTTATATGTTTCCTTAACTTTCTTCTTATGTTTCTTCCTAAGAAAAAACTTAGGAATAAATGGTATTCTTGAAATGAAAGTTGTCAAATTTGTTCTTGATTTTTTTCTTAACTTTAAGACGGCCCTTCCCCTGTCTTAAAACTCCTACAGTGAAAAGGTAAGCCTCTAATATCATATATTTAAACACATTTTAGACAAGTAGGTTATAGTTCAAAGTCTTCATAGGTTCCCCTACACCTAACATTAAGATGAACATTTATTGTAAAGCTTTATTTGGTGTAGGGCCAGGTAGGCCTCTGTCTCATGTCTGTTGGAAATAAGCTGCAAATTTTACAGTTACCAACAGCAACCAATGTTTAAATCTTTGCTCTAGTTGCTCTAAATAGGTTTTTCCCCAATTGTTTTGTAGATGGAAGCACTTTGGGTTGCCTCCTAGCCTCCTAGCCTCGTCTCCTAGCCTCCTAGCCTTGTCTCCTAGCCTCAATGGCAGTAAGCCTAAAGTTTATTAACCAGAATTAATTCAGGCCTATTTTGAGAAGTTCTTAAGTAGGAAAATTAAAGAAATTCGTAAGAAATGAGACTGTTACTAATAAAATATTGAGGAATTGCACTTAAGAGCCTTCTTAAGAACTTCCTAAAATTTCCTCTGATGTCATTTCTTAAGATCTATCTTAAGAACACATTGGTGAATCCGGCTCCTGGTCTGCTGGACAAAGTTCCAGTGAGACTCTGAACAGCTTCAGTCCAGCAGAGTTCTGTTTGAGTCGAGGTGTGTCGGTCTCTAACTCCTCCTGGAGTCGCCGCGGCTCTTCGTGATTCCCGGCGCTCCGGCGGCCAAATTCCAGGGAATCGGGTTTCATGGGAATGTCGTCAGGAGGGTCTGAGATCACAGGCAGGAGAGGATCATGGGACGGCGCGGAAATCCTTTTCCCTCTGTAGCGTCTGAATCAGGTGTCCAGACCAACGCTTTGTTCTCAACACTCACTCAACTTCCCATGAGACCTGAGGGCTGAAGAGGTGTGTGTGTGTGTGTGTGTGTGTGTGTGTGTGTGTGTGTGTGTGTGTGTGTGTGTGACAGAGAGGGAGAGAGGGAGAGCGAGAGAGTGTGTGTGTGTGTGTGTGAGAGAGAGCGAGAGAGGGAGAGAGAGAGAGAGAGAGAGTGTGTGTGTGTGTGTGTGTGAGAGAGAGCGAGAGAGGGAGAGAGAGAGAGAGAGAGAGAGAGAGAGTGTGTGTGTGTGTGTGTTCTTGTCCAATACATGCGTCATCGTTGTGGCCTTCAGTGATACCTCTATGCTTCAGCCAATGCCCCAGTTTCAACACACACACACACACACACACACACACACACACACACACACACGGAGGTGTATGTCAGCAGCAAGCCAAGGAAATACAGACACACCCAAAATAATGACAGATAATAACCTGCCATCCTCACTGTTGTTCAGGACTGTGTGTGTGTGTGTGTGTGTGTGTGTGTGTGTGTGTGTTTAGTGAGATTTCTAGATGTTGAATTGCAAAGGAAACCCACTTCTTGACCCGAAACCCGAAAGTTACTTTAGTGTTTCCCCTTGTCTCATCGTCTCTGGAGCACAGACTCCACACAGCTTACATCCGTTTATTAATAAAAACATTTTCTCCAGGTTTTATTTGTTTTTGACGCAGTTTTCAAGACACACACACACTTCACACCAACAGAAGTGAGACTAAACTGCACACTGACAACTAAAAGTGCCTCAAGTGCTTCAAGAAACCCTTTACATATGACGAGGTGACTCAAATATCCAATTGGGAACTCAAAGAACATCAAGAAAGCATGCTTTCCCTTTAAACCTGGGTCTCTACATTTTTGTCTAATTTGATTCATCTTATTTTAAAGTGGATACAGAGAACTTTTCATCTTCCCCCCCTAGTGTTTCCAAGTGGTATTGTTGTTTGTGCCGCTGTCTCAAAGACAACCAGATCTCTTTCTGTTAGAGTCTAGCTCTGTGCACCAGAACAAACCATCTGTCTGCTTATCAACTCTTTGATCAATATAGTAACTTTCACCACTGCTCATTTTAGAAAGGCCACTGCAAGAAAACCTGCTCTTTGTTTAGATTATCAAACGGACAATGGATCATTTGTTTGTTTCTGGCTGCTAGCGTTAGCGTTAGCTAGCGTAGCTAGCGTTAGCAACGCGTTGGCTAACGTTGCTAACGCTAGCAGCCAGAAACAAACAAACACAGATGTTTGTTTCTGGCTGGTCCTGGCTTCCTTGTAGCTCCTGGTTCGTTTTCTGGCTGCTAGCGGTAGCGTTAGCAACATGGCTAACGCTACCGCTACCAATAGCTACCGGGGAAAACCTATCCTATTCCTCTTTTGGTTGCGCAATGGATGACGCACTTCCTTTGTGCCGTAAGCCGAGCCTTCATTCTCCAGGAGATCGAACCCGGTGGCAGACAGAATTGCATAGTGAAAGCGAGGCTTATCGGGAACCAATCTAAACGCAGATGATGTCATTATTCTATAGACATTAAACCGTGCAATCAACATTTACTTCATAATGATAAGTTAAAGCAAAAAAGTTGTCTATGGGGTCTTTAACCCTTATTTTGGTTTATGCCTATAATCATATGATATTTTTGTGTAAATTGACCAGTTGTAACGTTGTACTATGATTGTTTTACCCTTTCTGTGAAGCACCTTGAGATTTCGTTGTATTTTAAAGTGTGCTATTCAAATAAAATTCATTATTATTATTATTATTATTATTATTAAACTACACAAAACACAAAGTCTCACTACATCAAGATAAAAAAACAACATCACTCACATGGAGAGTAAAAGTAAAACTAAAGGAGCAATGTGCAGAACAACAGGCAGAACACACTGAGCTGGGCAATCAATCATTTTTTGACCATTTTCATGTCAAAAATAATGTTTTGTTTCCCCCAGAATTTTACTCTTGAAACTGCATTCATAGGATCATGGGACACTAAACTACCCAATGAAACCCAGACTAACACACACACACACACACACACACACACACACACACACACACACACACACACACACACACACTCAAACCCAATTCACACTTTTTACCATGGTAGGGACACTCTGGGATACACTGGATATAAACTGTGACATCATTCACTGTGGCAGTGTTATCCTTTAATTCCCTGTCTACTTCCTGATTACTAATTAATAATCATTAATCATTAATCATGCATCATTAATGGTCACAGTGTGTCTCACTCTGATAATCAGAGTCAGACGCTCTTTGTTCAGTGCAGCAGCACATGCTGCATCATGGGATACTTCTCCTCCGGCACCGCAATCCATTTCTGTCCCGACACACTCAATAACCCACTGTCTCTCTCTCTCTCTCTCTCTCTCTCTCTCTCTCTCTCTCTCTCTCTCTCTCTCTCTCTCTCTCTCTCTTCCCTATCTCTCTCTCTGTCTCTCTCTCTCTCTCTCTCTCTCTCTCTCTCCCTATCTCTCTCTCTCTGTCTGTCTGTCTGTCTGTCTCTCTCTCCTTCTGTCTCTCTCTCCCTCTCTCTCTCTCTCTCTCTCTCTCTCTCTCTCCCTATCCCTCTCTCTCTCTCTCTGTCTGTCTGTCTCTCTCTCCTTCTGTCTCTCTCTCCCTCTCTCTCTCTCTCTGTCTGTCTGTCTGTCTCTCTCGCTCTTTCTTTCTCTCTCTCTCTCTCTCTGTCTGTCTGTCTCTCTCTCTTTCCCCCCTCTCTGTCTGTCTGTCTCTCTCTCTCTCCCTCTCTCTGTCTGTCTGTCTCTCTCTCTCTCCCTCCCCCTCTCTCTCTCTCTCTCTCTCTTTATCTGTCCTCTCTCCCTTGATCATCCTCCTCTCTGTTCTTGTCCTCCTTCCTTCCTTTCTCTATCTTCCTCTCTCTCACCTTTGCACCCTTCCTCACTTCCTTTTTTTCTCCGCACCAAATTTATTTTTAAATGTTATTTCCTTTCCATGACTGTGAATAATAATAGTCAACTTTATAATAATATTAATAATAACTTTATTTGAATAGCACTTTTCTACGGTGATGTAAAAGTACCACAATTAAATAAAATAACGTTGCATAAAAAGAATAAATACAAAATAGAAATAAAAGATAAAACATGAGATTCACAGATAAGCAGAAAACAGCTGAAAACTCAGAGAGAACAAAGTGCGTCACAGGAAGAAGCGTCGGAACAGGAAAGGTGAAATATAAAAAGGGGATGAAACAGGAAAGGCTACTGGCTGAATGAAAAAATGAATGTATGAAATCAAAGAGATAAAAGCTACAACAGAAGGTTGAGAGGTGAAAAGTGGGCAGGAACAAAAACAAAACAGACGACATGAAGGGAAATCTGATTTAAAGACGATGCTGAATTTTGACCTTTGACAGCAGAAGTGGACAATTCTGAAAGATTCCAGCGAAATTTTGTGAAATTCTCTGTCATCCTCTCTTTCTTTTCCTCTCTCCCTCTGTCTCTGTCTCTCTCTCTCTCTCTGTCCCCCTGTCTCCTCCTGTCTCTCTCTCTCTCTGTCTCCTGTCTCTCTCTCTCTGTCTCCTGTCTCTCTGTCTCTCTCACACTCTCTCTCTCTCTGTCTCCTGTCTCACTCTCTCTCTCTCTCTCTCTCTCTCTCTCTCTCTCTCTCTCTCACTCTCTGTCTCCTGTCTCTCTCTCTCTCTCTCTCTCTCACTCTCTCTGTCTCCTGACTCTCTCTCTCTCTCTCTCTCTGTCCCTCTGTCTCCTCCTGTCTCTCTCTCTCTCTCCTCCTGTCTCTCTCTCTCTCTCTCTGTCCCTCTGTCTCCTCCTCTCTCTCTCTCTCTCTCTCTCTCTCTCCCTCTGCCCTTCTCTCTCTATCATTGATCTTTTAGTTGCTTCATTCCTCAGTATCTCCTACATAAAGACTCTTATCTTTCTCCATCCTCCCTCCCTTTCTTGCCACTCATTCTCTCTTGCTATCTCTCACCCTCCCTCCCTCTTTCCCTCCCTCCTCTCTCTCTCTCTCTCTCTCTCTCTCTCTCTCTGTGTTGTTTCTCTGTCAGACTGCCAGTGTCTCTCGCTCAGACTTGCTTGTTTACTCGGGGCTTTATCGCTCGGCGGCTTAATGACGCTTAATGACTTGATTTGCTTAACGAGCTCGACTCGCCCCGACCGGCCGGAGACCAGAGCCGAGCCGGAGAGGAGGAGAGAGGGAAGCAGAGACGGGATCGGTAGAGTCCAGTAGAGCAGGACCTTCTTTCTGGACCTTCTGGATGGAGTTCTAATGGAAGAGAGGAGTACAGTCGAGTAGAAAACAGTAGAATATCTTCGTCTTTTCAGCGTTCAGCTCGCTCAGCTGCAACAGAAACCGGCTGCAAACTACTGGAAGCAGAATAGAGACAGACAGGAGAGAAAGGGAGATTCATGCTGTCTTTTTAAAAGAGACAGTGCAGCAGAAATGTGCAGAACAGATAAGCAGAGTTAAGAGAAGTTTAGTAGAGCGCAGTAGAGTCGAACACACTAGAGTAGAACCTGAGACGAGGAGATTTCAGTAGAGGAGCGGTGCCTTCTGAAAAAGTCCAGCAGAACTGTGCAGAGTGTTGCAGGAGAAGACAGCTGAGCAAAGTTGAGTGAATTTACAGTAAGTGAAGTTCAGTAGAGCGCAGTAGAGTTCAGCAGAGTGCAGTAGAGTTCAGTAGAGTCCAGTAGAACCTAGTAGAGTTCAGTAGAGTGCAGTAGAGTTCAGTAGAGCCTAGTAGAGTTCAGTAGAGTGCAGTAGAGTTCAGTAGAGCCTAGTAGAGTTCAGTAGAGCCTAGTAGAGTTCAGTAGAGCCTTGTAGAGTTCAGTAGAGCCTAGTAGAGTTTAGCAGAGCGCAGTAGAGTCGAACACACTAGAGTAGAACCTGAGACGAGGAGATTTCAGTAGAGGAGCGGTGCTGCTGGCTGGCAGTCGTCTTGTAAAAACAGAACAGAAGCTCATAGGAGAGGATATAAGGGAGCAGTTGAATAGAGTAGAGCTCAGTAGAACTGGGTGGAAATAATGGACTCGCTTGGAGCTTTCTAGAAGGAAACACACGCACACAGGAGCCAAACGGCATTGAAGAGAACAGAGTAAAATTGCAGGGTGCGGAAATGGAGCTTTCTGGGACTTTCTAGGAAAAAACCGAAACGTAACTGGAGCGTAGAGTAGAGCACCGAACAGAGCAGTAGAGTAGAAAGTAGAGTAAAGCGCGCTTCTATCGGGCCATGGAGCTGCTGGAGGCGTTCTACCGCAGGAAGCTCCGGAAGAAGCAGAAGAAAGCGGAGCTGGGCCGGGCGGACAGGGCGATGTGCCGCTCACCGTCAGAGACCAACGTCAACAGCTTAGCTACCGGACTCATCTCCAAAGTCCTCAGGTTCACCTCCAGGTAAACTGATCCACATTTACTCAGTTAACTAGACCTGATCCACATTTACTCTGTTAACTAGACCTGATTCACATTTACTCTGGTGAACAGACCTGATTCACATTTACTCTGGTGAACAGACCTGATTCACATTTACTCTGGTGAACAGACCTGATTCACATTTACTCTGGTGAACAGACCTGATCCACATTTACTCTGGTGAACAGACCTGATCCACATTTACTCAGTTAACTAGACCTGATCCACATTTACCCTGGTGAACAGACCTGATTCACATTTACTCTGGTGAACAGACCTGATCCACATTTACTCTGGTGAACAGACCTGATCCACATTTACTCAGTTAACTAGACCTGATCCACATTTACTCTGGTGAACAGACCTGATTCACATTTACTCTGGTGAACAGACCTGATCCACACTTACTCTGGTGAACAGACCTGATCCACATTTACTCAGTTAACTAGACCTGATTCACATTTACTCTGGTGAACAGATCTGATTCACATTTACTCTGGTGAACAGACCTGATCCACATTTACCCTGGTGAACAGACCTGATCCACATTTACTCAGTTAACTAGACCTGATCCACATTTACTCTGGTGAACAGACCTGATTCACATTTACTCTGGTGAACAGACCTGATCCACATTTATTCAGTTAATTAGACCTGATTCACATTTACTCTGGTGAACAGACCTGATTCACATTTACTCTGGTGAACAGACCTGATTCACATTTACTCTGTTAACTAGACCTGATTCACATTAACTCTGGTGAACAGACCTGATCCACATTTACTCTGGTGAACAGACCTGATTCACATTTACTCTGGTGAACAGACCTGATTCACATTTGAACAGACCTGATCCACATTTATTCAGTTAATTAGACCTGATTCACATTTACTCTGGTGAACAGACCTGATTCACATTTACTCTGGTGAACAGACCTGATCCACATTTACTCTGGTGAACAGAGCTGATCCACATTTACTTAGTTAACTAGACCTGATCCACATTTACTCTGGTGAACAGACCTGATCCACATTTATTCAGTTAACTAGACCTGATTCACATTTACTCTGGTGAACAGACCTGATTCACATTTACTCAGTTAACTAGACCTGATTCACATTTACTCTGGTGAACAGACCTGATCCACATTTACTCTGGTGAACAGACCTGATTCACATTTACTCTGGTGAACAGACCTGATTCACATTTGAACAGACCTGATCCACATTTATTCAGTTAATTAGACCTGATTCACATTTACTCTGGTGAACAGACCTGATTCACATTTACTCTGGTGAACAGACCTGATCCACATTTACTCTGGTGAACAGACCTGATTCACATTTACTCTGGTGAACAGACCTGATTCACATTTGAACAGACCTGATCCACATTTACACAGTTTTAGTTTCTGAAACTAAAACTGCGATATATGATATACGATTAAGCACGGTTGGACAAAAATGCTTACTTACATCTTTGTTCCTCATAATCGTCACTATATGATACTGGCTGTTTGAGTGGCTGGTTGTCTGTCTACATGTGTTCGTCTACCTTGTTTGGCTCTTCTCTCCCTCCAGTCCTGAAACTAGATTTTAATTCTAGTGGTGCGGGATTTGATTTTAAGAGTTAATGTATCACCTTTAGATAGTTTTGAACAGCCGCCTCAGAGATGAACTCCAGATAACTGTCAGTGAAGAATGAACACTTGAAGAGTTTCGTTCCAAAATGATATATACACTATTTAAAAAGAAAATGACAGCTGGCATGAAAGGGAAGCACATTATGTGTTGGTGTTGAAGCTGGGAGTCATCTGAAGACATTTGCTTATAAAATATTTCATTTTTTGAGGACAGAATCAAGTTTTTCAGATATTGCTTGATGAATTCCATTCATCCATTTTCCCAAAGTGCATATGTAGCATTTTGGAATCAAACTCCTCACTTATTAAGTCTGGGAAGCAAAGCAATGGAGACACAAACTGTACTGTAGCATGGTGTGGCTAACCGCAGAGCTAACGGGGACGGGTTGTGTCTGTATCACTGTAGCTGACATGATAACAAGTGGAGGTATGTGAGTCACGTCCGGTCATTAAAAGGTTCCTGTGGTTCAGAGACGTGGAGGCTTTCATGTCCCGGCTCCTCCTCGCTCCGATCGCATCTCTTCCTGTTTATCTGCGGGGATAAACACCGAGGCGCTGCGATAAACCAGCAGCTCCAGAAACACATGAAAATATGACGAAGATGAAGGAAGATCGCAGCGACCGCCGTGTCGGTCGACGGCTCCGATCTGCCGGCCTGACAAGACCTGAAATATGATGAGGATGAGGATGGTCATAATGTGGCCGATGATGTGATGATGAAGATAGTTGTGATGTTGGTGATGATGATGATTATAAATGCTGTGATAGTCACCGGGTTCATTGTTCTGTTGTTTTTTTCGGAAAATACAAAAATGTATGATGATGTAATAGTGTGAAATATGATGCTGATGATTTGAAAGAGAAGAGTAAACCACCGTCACCATCAGAGCTTCACAGAAACAATACAGTTTGTAAGGCTTAAAGGCTTTTTGAGACATGCTTTTTATTTTTGGTACTATTTTTGTAATATTTAGTTACTTTTGTAATCTATTACTTAGGTTCTCTATTTTTCTACTTTTATTTGCAACCTTTTGTTACGTTTAGTAATCAGCTTGAAGCTGAAAAAGTATTTCAGCTTCCTCAGGAGAGGAGAGGCAGAAACAGGCCAAAGGTGAGTCAGACTGCTCCCTGGAATGAGACCATGCAGCTGTGTGTGTGTGTGTGTGTGTGTGTGTGTGTGTGTGTGTGTGTGTTTGTGTTTATGTGGGTGTGTTTCCATGTTACTATGGGAGGATAATACACAGCAAGATAATATTTAATGTTGAAATCATCCATTTTCCAAGCCTTGTGCTCAACACTCTGGCTCTGATCAAAAGCTGCAGCAGCCTGTCCTACCATCTTCAGCCTGTCCTTCCGTCTTCAGCCTGTAGTACCGTCTTCAGCCTGTCCTACCATCTTCAGCCTGTAATACCGTCTTCAGCCTGTAGTACCATCTTCAGCCTGTCCTACCATCTTCAGCCTGTAATACCGTCTTCAGCCTGTAGTACCGTCTTCAGCCTGTAGTACCGTCTTCAGCCTGTAGTACCGTCTTCAGCCTGTAGTACCGTCTTCAGCCTGTAGTACCGTCTTCAGCCTGTCCTACCGTCTTCAGCCTGTCCTACCATCTTCAGCCTGTCCTACCATCTTCAGCCTGTAGTACCATCTTCAGCCTGTCCTACCATCTTCAGCCTGTAGTACCATCTTCAGCCTGTAGTACCGTCTTCAGCCTGTCCTACCGTCTTCAGCCTGTAGTACCGTCTTCAGCCTGTAGTACCGTCTTCAGCCTGTCCTTCCATCTTCAGCCTGTAGTACCGTCTTCAGCCTGTCCTACCGTCTTCAGCCTGTAGTACCGTCTTCAGCCTGTCCTACCGTCTTCAGCCTGTAGTACCGTCTTCAGCCTGTCCTACCGTCTTCAGCCTGTAGTACCATCTTCAGCCTGTCCTACCGTCTTCAGCCTGTAGTACCATCTTCAGCCTGTCCTACTATCTTCAGCCTGTCCAACCGTCTTCAGCCTGTCCTACCGTCTTCAGCCTGTAGTACCATCTTCAGCCTGTCCTACTATCTTCAGCCTGTCCAACCGTCTTCAGCCTGTCCTATCATCTTCAGCCTGTCCTACCATCTTCAGCCTGTAGTACCATCTTCAGCCTGTCCTACCATCTTCAGCCTGTAGTACCATCTTCAGCCTGTCCTACCATCTTCAGCCTGTAGTACTGTCTGCAGCCCGTCTGCGTCTGCAGCCAGCTGTTTTTCAGAGGCTCTCTGAATGCGGCTCTGTGCAGCAGCAAACGGGATACAAATAAAAACCATATGGGATAAAAACAACAGTCTATGTCTAACATAAGCTTAAGACAACAACCAAACAATCATCCTGCATTACCACACACAAAACGAGCTGTTTGGAAAAATCAAGTTTTGCTCTTTTTTCTGTAACTAGAATCAAATAGTTGGGCAACTTTTTTTAATGCAATGTGAGTATTTGTTGTTTTTGAGAATGAATAGGTGTCTGCTGGAGAGATGCAGGTTTCTACCATGGTTATAAATGGCAGGGGGTTTGACAGCCTCAGCTTCTTCATGATCAGTTTATTTGAATGTGATCTGAGCTCCGCTGGAAAATACACCATAAATAAACTAAATACATGGACTCTGCTTAACCCTGTGTATTTTTTAATACTTTATTGTGTCATTGTTCTATATTCAGTAATGTATAGACACATTTTTCAGTTTTTTTCTTTTACATATATTTTGCAGACAGTACAAAAGAAAGACCACATATTTGATTTTCATTACACTAATCAATTAAAAATGTGAATAATGCAAATGGAGGAGAGAGAAGTTAAAGCCGGTGTGTGTTGCGACCCTCCAGGCGCAGTGAGCCGGCGTCTCGGCCGCACTCCTGGCATTCCACGAAGCTCGGCGAATGTCAGCAGGACTCCGGTCTGATGGAGCTGTCCCAGGGCGGGATGGGCAGGATGGGCAGCGCCTGGCATCACAGCTACCATGCCAGGTTAGTGTGTGTGTGTGTGTGTGTGTGCGTACTGAAGAGATGTCAGCATCCACAGCATTGGCTTGATGTCATATCAGTCATTGCGGTTCAGCACCAGCGGGGCGACAGTGCTGCAGCACCATTTGTATCATGGTGTCCTTGTTTTGTCTCAGTGTTTGTTGTTGTTTTGTCACTGCACAGGGAAATGATCATGTGCTTCTGACAAGTAGACTCATGTAGAACCTGATAACTTGTAGAATCAATGGACGCTTGTGGTTTGAGACAAGTCTTCATTATATAAGTCTGTTCATTATCAGACAACTAGGTAGGTCACTTTCATCCCATGAAATGTTTTCAAAATGTTGTTTTACTGTTCGAAACTATGCTAAACTATGCTATGCTAAAATGTGTTTCCCCTGGTGGTGTGTCTTCATCTGTATTTAAATCCAGAAAGAAAAATAACATCTTCAGGTTTTGTGTATTGTGCTCTTATCACTGGCTTTTCAAATGGTTACACAGTGTTTTAGCCTACTGACAGTAACCATCCTAGTTGCCTCATAATGACCGGAGATCAGTATCTTGTGTATATCATATATGAAAGATATAAGATATGTATTTTATTATCACAAACCATGAGCGTACATTGACTCAGTGATCGTTGTCGCTCCCATCTTCATCTCCTTGTGCAGTGCAGCTAAGGAAAGATGAAAAACAATGACAGCGATGTGGTTTTGACCTGAGAGCTGCTCAGTGATCCTGAAGCAGGGCGATGCTTAATGTCAAGAGTGCAGACTGCTGTCTGTTGGTCGGAGATAAGAGAAGACAGACAGGATCTGTTCGTCTGGAAACATGAACTCTGACCTTCTGATTGCATGTTTTACTCCGGTGACTACAGCTTCAGACGCAGTGCTATGACTGTTAGCATCATGTTACTATCCAAGTGCCAAAAATGTACAGGAATTTGTCCTGGTGACATTGGTGCAAAGATGTATCCACATGGAAAGATATCACACTCTGTCTGACGCAAAAACTTCTGACTGTTTTTACTTCTGGCTCACTTCTACTGTCTGTTCTGTCAGCAAAACATTGTGAAGAACCTGTTTGTTGAAAGGATTTAATGAATAAATCTGTCGACTTGTTTTCCTATTACCAAAGCCTCTTTGTCTGTTAGTAGCAGATAAGACTATAAGATACTCTCTGTTAATGCCCCAACATGACCTTTGACCTCCTGAGTGCCGTGTTTTCTTCCTGGAACTGAAGTTTCTGAATCAGAATTAGAGGCGATTACTGTAAATCAAGGGTTCCCACAGGCCTTCGAAATCCTAGAAAGTTTGTGGATTTGTGAAAAATACGTTTTTGAGTCGATGGCCTTGAAAGGACTTGATTTTATTAATTATAATGTAGCACTTAAATTCATCAGGATGCCTCTGCTCTCTCTGACCAAAGACCAGTGCTTCACATCCTGAGGAAAACCCAAGATCACAACAACATCATGAGTAAACAATGAAGCCTCTATCATCTCTAATTTAGCCCAGCTTCATGTCTCACCCCAAAACATGCCAACTGAGTCCTTGAATATCACCAAACCAGACGTTGAAATTCTTTAAAAACGAATTAAATCTGATATGAGTGTGTGAACTCACCATGAGTTAAATCACAGTATGTGCAATAAACGTTAAGGGGTTTGTCTCGAATCGACATGAGAAGATATCAGCCAATAAATCTGTTTGTCTTACAGTATGAACTTTGACCGTCTGCTCGGCTGGTTTTGTACTTAAAGCAACAGACTTGAATTGAACCCTTAACTCTGGCAGTGTTAGTGCCTTGCTCTAGAGAATTGAACCCCTAACCCTGGTGGTGTTGGTGCCTTGCTGTAGGGAATTGAACCCCTAACTCTGGCAGTGTTAGTGCCTTGCTCTACCCATTTAGATATACAGGGAGTTGAACCCCTAACCCTGGCAGTGTTAGTGCCTTGCTCTAGAGAATTGAACCCCTAACCCTGGTAATGTTGGTGCCTTGCTCTAGAGAATTGAACCCCTAACTCTGGTAGTGTTAGTGCCTTGCTCTAGAGAATTGAACCCCTAACCCTGGTAGTGTTGGTGCCTTGCTCTAGAGATTTGAACCCCTAACTCTGGTAGTGTTAGTGCCTTGCTCTAGAGAATTGAACCCCTAACCCTGGTAGTGTTGGTGCCTTGCTCTAGAGAATTGAACCCCTAACCCTGACAGTGTTGGTGCCTTGCTCTAGAGCAGAGGTTCTCAATTGTTTTTCAGCCAAGGACCCCTAACAAGATAGAGAATATACCGGGGACCCCCTCATTCTGATTTGTGATTTTGGGCTATATAAATAAAAATTGACTTGACATGTATGTCCCTTAGAATAATCTGATGTAGCATATTTTTTACACTTCTATAGTCTTAGTTATGTGAAAGAACAACACAAGAGAAATGTATTAGAAAGATATTAGATATGTATTAAAAGTATTTGCACCATCTCAACACAGAATACCCATAAAACAATCAATCAATTAGCTGCAAGTAACACTGTACCTAAACAAAATATCAAAGGGAAATCACAAAACTTTTTTTATATCATGATAATTTAAAGGAATCTGAAAACTTTTCACGGACCCCCTGGCAGAGTGCCATGGACCCCTGGGGGTCCCCAGACCCCACTTTGAGAACCACTGCTCTAGAGAATTGAACCCCTAACCCTGGTGGTGTTAGTGCCTTGCTGTAGGGAAATGAACCCCTAACCCTGGTGGTGTTAGTGCCTTGCTGTAGGGAAATGAACCCCTAACCCTGGTGGTGTTAGTGCCTTGCTGTAGGGAAATGAACCCCTAACCCTGGTGGTGTTAGTGCCTTGCTCTACCCATTTAGATACACAGGGAGTTGAACCCCTAACCCTGGCAGTGTTGGTCTTGCACACCACAGGGTAGTTTGAGGTGAACCCTTCTTTATTTCAGGCCAACATGGCCGCAGAGAGAGTCTTTTGAACGCAGAACAAAACAGACTTTAACTCGACTCTCGGCTGGTTTCACCCCGGAGGTTTGGAAACAGCCTCGGTCTGTGTGTCTGGTCACAAAGCGGCTTGTTTTTAAAGCTCTAGTCAACTGTCTGTCTGTTGCTTCAGTCCCACTGAGATCCATACAGACCGAGGAGCTGCTGAACAACTTCAGCAGTGACTGCGTTTACAAGCACATTAATATTCTGTTAACAATTTGAATCTTCAAGTATTCTGAATATGAAGTGATCATGTGTCCTGAATTTCCCCAAGGGGATCAATAAAGTACTATCTCAAATTATCTTATCTTATCTTTTCTTATCTTATTGTAAACACCACATTCTATTATTATTTGGGATATGAATATTAAGGTATCTGGGATATACGGATCATATTCTGGATATGGTGGCATGTAAACACTTTATTCAGGATGCAGTTTGGCAGCTGTCATTTACCTCAGCGTCAAGTGTTGTGACAGTAAGCTGCTGTTAGCTGGCCTGGTTTATTCAAAAATAAAAAAAAACAAACAGTTTGCATCGCCGGGTGTGAGTCAGAAGTATTGACAAAATGACACAAAGTACAGTGAGATGGGAAAACATGTTGATAATCAGCTACAACACAAATTAGGACACACAGCTGCTCAGAGTGAACAAGCCTGCTGCTGAAGCAAGGCACTAACACTGCCAGGGTTAGGGGTTCAATTCTCTAGAGCAAGGCATTAACACTGCCAGGGTTAGGGGTTCAATTCTCTAGAGCAAGGCACTAACACTGCCAGGGTTAGGGGTTCAATTCTCTAGAGCAAGGCATTAACACTGCCGGGGTTAGGGGTTCAATTCTCTACAGTAAGGCACTAACACTGCCGGGGTTAGGGGTCCAATTCTCTAGAGCAAGGCATTAACACTGCCAGGGTTAGGGGTTCAATTCTCTACAGTAAGGCACTAACACTGCCGGGGTTAGGGGTTCAATTCTCTAGAGCAAGGCACTAACACTGCCGGGGTTAGGGGTTCAATTCTCTAGAGCAAGGCACCAACACTGCCGGGGTTAGGGGTTCAGTTCTCTAGAGCAAGGCACTAACACTGCCAGGGTTAGGGGTTCAGTTCTCTAGAGCAAGGCACTAACACTGCCGGGGTTAGGGGTTCAGTTCTCTACAGTAAGGCACTAACACTGCCGGGGTTAGGGGTTCAATTCTCTACAGTAAGGCACCAACACTGCCGGGGTTAGGGGTTCAATTCTCTACAGTAAGGCACTAACACTGCCGGGGTTAGGGGTTCAATTCTCTAGAGCAAGGCACTAACACTGCCGGGGTTAGGGGTTCAATTCTCTAGAGCAAGGCACTAACACTGCCAGGGTTAGGGGTTCAACTCCCACTAGTTTAATAGTTTTACAGTGTTGTGTATGTGGTTTGGTGTCTGAAGTGTTTTACAGTGTTGTGTATGTGGTTTGGCGTCTGAAGTGTTTTACAGTGTTGTGTATGTGGTTTGGCGTCTGAAGTGTTTTACAGTGTTGTGTATGTGGTTTGGCGTCTGAAGTGTTTTACAGTGTTGTGTATGTGGTTTGGCGTCTGAAGTGTTTTACAGTGTTGTGTATGTGGTTTGGCGTCTGAAGTGTTTTACAGTGTTGTGTATGTGGTTTGGCGTCTGAAGTGTTTTACAGTGTTGTGTATGTGGTTTGGCGTCTGAAGTGTTTTACAGTGTTGTGTATGTGGTTTGGCGGCTGGCGGTCAGACAGCTTGTTAGTGTGAAGTGTTAAAGGAATGACTGTTGGTGTTTGGACAGCAACTGTCAGGCAGCAGTGATGGGGGAATAAAAGGCACTGACGTGGCTCTGTGTGTGTGTGTGTGTGTGTGTGTGTGTGTGTGTGTGTGTGTGTGTGTGTGTGTGGTTGGGTCTGTGATTGTCTGTATTTGTGCTCTGCGGTTGAATTGGCATATATGTGTGTGTGTGTATGGCGGGGGGGGGGGGGGTCATTGACGTAGATGCCCGCTGAGGGGGCATTCCTGATGCCCCCCCCTCTCACCTCTGGGTCTCCCATGGCAACCCCCCCACCCCCACCCCCACACCCCTCTCTGTCTGGTCCTATTAACAAGCTGGTGAGCGGCTAAAAAACGTTTTGTTTAAATGCTTTGAAATTTGTGTTTTAATCGAACTGGAATTAGGAATCAGAAGAGGGAGAGAGAGAGAGAGAGAGTGAGTGAGAGAGGTTCACTAATTTTAACTATTTTTTACAATTATCACTGTTAATATCCAGACATATTTTATGTGAAAAATCTTGATTTTATATGCAGTTAAATCATTTTACTTTATTTTTGTTTCATTTATGTTTGAATCTATGCTTTGGCAACATGTGCACATGTACGTCTGCCAATAAAGTTTATTGAATTGAATTGAATTGAATTGATAAACAGGCTGACAGAGGGAGTGAGAGAAACGGAGTGAGGAAGAGAGACAGACAGACAAATACAGGAGAGAGAGACTGAATGAAAATTTTACAGAGCCATATAGTTGTCTGTCTGTCTGTCTGTCTGTCTGTCAGACAGACAGGCAGACAGACAGAGAGACAGACAGAGGTAAGTAGAGACATAGAGACCGAAACTGAGAGACAGACAGACAGGCAAAGAGAGAGAGACACAGAGACAGGGAGAGAGACAGACAGACAGGCAAAGAGAGAGAGACAGAAACAAAGTTTACAGAGGGATAGAAAGACATTCACAGAGAGAGGGAGAGAGAGAGAGAGACAGAAAGTCACAGACAAGGGCAAAAAGTGAGAGAGTGAGAGAGAGACAGAAAGAGAGAGAGACAGAGAGAGAGAGAGAGACAGAGAGAGAGAGAGAGAGAGAGAGAGAGAGAGAGAGAGAGACAGGTAGTGGCCTCTTTTCCAGAGCAGTAATTGCATTGTGTTCGGTTGAGGGCCTTGGTGGGTCAAACAGTGACGTACACACACATTCATTATTACTGGGGCTCCCCCGCCTCCCCCCTACTCCCCCCCCCTCCCCCTCCCCCCTCCCCACACATACACACACCACACCGCCTTACTGGAAACACACACACACACACACACACACACACACACACACACAGATTTACATTTAGTCTCTGTGACTCTGTGACTCTCTTATCCAGACTGACTTACAGTGAGTGAAACAGTAGAAAAGATCCTCAACATTACAGTCAGGACATTTATTTATTTTATTTTCATATAGAGCTATAGAGCCAAAACATGATAATCCCACTTATTTTGATAAATATTGCGATTATGATTATTTATCACAATTATTTGTTTCGGTTTCAGGAAACAAATCGTTTTATTTCACTTTTGCTCCTTAACATATTTTCACTTTCAATCGATCAATCAAAACTTTATTGTCCCCGAGGGGAAGGTTGTTTGGCGAGCAGAGCGACCATCTCACAACCGCCGTCCACACACAAGAAAATATACAAACAGGACAAAAGGATGAGCAATAGATAAAAGCCATAAAAGACCATAAGAGACAATAACATGGAAAATGTCTAAGACAATAAAGAAATGTAAAGTTTAGAACATTCACTGCTGTGCAGACATGAAGACTTGTTAAGGATTTCTCACAGCAGCAGCAGCTGGAAAGAGTTTTCACTCTTAAGGTCTTACTATTATTACATGTGCAAAATACAACTGACATTATGTCTCTCTCTCTCTCTTTCTGTCTCTCTCTCTCTCTTTCTGTCTCTCTCTCTCTCTTTCTGTCTCTGTCTCTCTCTGTCTCTGTCTCTTTCTGTCTCTCTGTCTTCCTCTCTCTCTCTCTCTTTCGATCTCTCTCTCTGTCTCTCTCTCCCTCTCTCTCTCTCTCTCTCTCGCTCTCTCTCTCTCTCCCTCTCTCTCTCTCTCTCTCTCCCTCTCTCTGTCTTAGTGCCTCGACCACGGACCTGTCTGCTGGTTTTGACTCCGGCGGCGGCGGCTACCTGAGGAAGAGTCCGGACCAGTACAGTTCTCGGGGCAGCATGGAGAGCCTGGACCCTCCCCAGTCCTCCCAGCAGCACCCCGGGGTGCTGCACCACCCCCACCACCCGCTCAGCCACCACTCCCACACCGGGCCGCACCCCGCCTACTCCTCCTGCCACCAGCTGTCCTCCGCCAGGTGCGCCGGAGCAACAGTAACGCATTCAGTGTCTTGCTCAAGGACACTTCAGCAGGCTGTTGATGTGTGAGAGAGAGAGGGGGGGGGGGGAGGAGAGAGAGACAAAGCGAGAGAGAGAGAGACACAGAGAGAGAGAGAGAGACACAGAGAGAGAGAGAGAGAGAGACAAAGTGAGAGAGAGAGACACAGAGAGAGAGAGAGACAGAGCGAGAGAGAGAGACACACACAGAGAGAGAGAGAGACAGCAAGAGAGAGAGAGAGAGACAGACAGAGAGAGAGAGACACAGAGCGAGAGAGAGACACAGAGAGAGAGAGAAAGAGAGAGAGAGACAGAGAGAGAGAGAGACACAGAGCGAGAGAGAGAGAGAGACACAGAGATAGATAGAGAGAGAGAGACACACTCAGAGAGAGAGAGAGAGAGAGAGACAGAGCGAGAGAGAGAGAGACACAGAGAGATATAGAGAGAGAGAGAGACACAGAGAGAGAGAGAGAGAGAGAGAGAGAGAGACACAGAGAGAGAGAGAGAGAGAGAGAGAGAGAGAGACAGGGTCCTGCTCATGTGTCCTTGAGCAGGACGCTGAATAACTGGTATGAACACCACAGAAGAAGAGACAGACAAGTCCGTCATGCTCAGCTAAAGTTACTGGAAGTGAAATCAGATTTGTTTTCTCTAACCTGCCAGATGACAGTTTACCAAAACTCTGACCAATAAACAAGCTGTTTGTGAGTCATGTGACTTTTGTTTACAAGCTCTGGTTCACTTGTAATTGGTCAGTGTGAAACTAAACCAAATACAAAAACAAACTAAAATAAAATAAAGCTGTGGTTCACTGTGGTTCGGACCAAAGAAACCGACCTGTAGGTGTGATCGCACGCTACATGAACTGAGGATTAATCTCTAAGTAAATCTCTCATTCTTTTCCAGGTCCTCCAACAGCATCGACCACCTCCACAGCAAGCGAGACTCCGCCTACTCCTCCTTCTCCACCAGCTCCAGTATCCCAGAGTACCTTGCGTCCGCCCCCTCCTTCAGCCCCGAGCGCTCCTATTCGCTGGAGACCGTCCCTCAGAGAGGAGGGGGGAGCGGAGAGATGCAGCAGGCGGATATCCGTTACGTTCGGACGGTTTACGACGCCCAGCGAGGCCTTTCCCAAGAGCAGGAGCTCAGCTCCGCCTCCGCCGCGTTGCTACGCAACAGCGACTCCCGGGGCGGGGGAGGGGGAGGGTTGAGGGCGGGGCTAGGCCGAGAACTGCAAGGTAAAGTTCACTTTTGAGGAACGGGGTCACGTAGTAGATGAGAAGGGTGTGACGTTTCAAATGGGCCACGCCTACAAAGTGCTGTACGAGTGCGAAACACAATTCAGTTTCTATGGGAAAAACTATAAATCGACATTTTCTGTGTTCTAATTGATGTGAAATGTATTTGCTGTTGTTAATTACCCAAAACCTTTTCACGTCTGTCAAACAACTGCAGTACAATGCAAACAGGTATAAAAAAAAAAAATAGGCGATTAGAATACCAGGAAATATACCAAAAAAGACAAATAGTATCAAATTGCATCAAAATATGTATTGTGCAAAAAAGAAACAGACATTACAATCTCTTTTTGTTGTCACTCTTCCAACATGGCGGCACGACCCTCGTAACCCTTTTTAACCATGCTGTGACTTGCCTCTACTCTAGTCCCATGAACGACGTATTCACTTAACGTGATGACATCATCGCTGTGTCTTTATTCTGTTGGTTCCAGGGTCGCCGGGCGGGGTCTGTTACCGTGGCAACAGCAGCAGCAGCAGCAGCAGTAGCGGCAGCAGTAGCGGCGGCGTCCCGGCTTCAAACCGGTACAGCGTGGGTCCCATATGGGGTCAGGCGGCCGGCCGCAGCTCCTGTGAGAGCCTGAAGGGGGCGCCGGCTCCACCGCAGCGCAGCGACAGCTACGCAGCCATCAGGAACCACGACAGACACGAGAGACCCAACTCCTGGTCTAGTCTGGAGCACGCCCGGTCGCTACGGTGAGTAGAGTTCGTCCAATCAGGACGGATATTGATTATCATCCTATGATACGGAACGATACGGAACGATACGGAACGATACGGAACGATACGGAACGATAAGGAATGATACGGAATGATACGGTACAATATGATATAGTATGATGTCATTCGAAATGATACAATACTATTCAGTAAGACGCGATATGATTCGATACGATGTGGTATATGTTTCGGTACAATATGATACTATTCAATACGATACTATTTGATACAGTACTATTCTATACAGTACAATACGATACAGTATGATATGACTCGATACGATACAGTATATGTTTCGGTACAATACGATACTATTCAGTACCATGCGATACTATTCAATGCGATACAATACTATTCAATACAATACGACACTATTCGATACAATACTATTCAATATAAACGATACTATTCAATATGATGCTATTTGATACAATACGACTATTTGATGCGATGTGATGTAATGAGGGAAAACTGAGTTGTTGCAGCAGCAGAGAAGTGAGGTGTAGGTTGGTGAACAAGATTAAAAGGCACTAGAGTTAGACTGATATATTGGACCGATACACACAAGACACAAAACATTAATTATCAAGCTACATAACAAATTACCTGCAGACACTGTAACAAGTGCTCTAGTGCCTTTTAGGTGCGGAGGGGGAATGAATGAATTAAAACTCAGCCTGTTAACACCAAAGTGCTGTGGTAGCACAGTGTTGTTAGAGCTAAGAGAATCGCTGACTTAGAGCAGTTAGAAAGTCACCGGGACGTCCTGGTGGCTCAGCGGTCGAAGGGGCGTACCATGTGACCACAACATCCTGGGTTTGAATCCAGCCCAGGTCACTTGTCATCACCTTCTCTCTTTCCAAATGTTTCCTTGCTCTCTCCACTTTCACTTCTCAAATGAAGGCAAAAATGCCCCAAAAAATAGTCTTACATTTTTTTTTATAAATCACCAAGCTACGTCCTGGTATGTGGATGTCTGCAGGCCGCAGTCACGACTCCATCCATGTTTGTGACTTCTACCGTACTGTCTGGTGTATGAGCGCACAGTATTTCTGCCGCCTAAACAACAAAAAAACGCACAGAGCCTCTTACAGCGGTTCCTCCTGAGCAGCTAAAAATTGTGCGAACATGAAGAGAGCTAATACACCGTTCATGTACGACATGTAAGACTCATGGAGCTGAAACCTGAAAATGTTCTTGTCAAATATAATGTACTCAGGTGTAATGAAATGTAATGTATTAAAATCGAATCTAATTTAATCTCATCTAATCTAATCTAATCTGCTTTTACCTTTGATCTAATCTAATCTAATCTAATCTAATCTAATGTATTTTACTCAGGTCACTGCATAAGGGTTCCTGGCATCACTCCAGTGGCTCTGTGGCTTCAGGTACACTCTTACTTTTTCTGTAGTTTTTGTCGTTCTCAAACAGTTTTACTTTTCTGTCATCAGTTTATTAGGTTAAGATTTTATGTCTTGCCAATTAAATTATAAGGTCTGGAGCGGATGATTTAAGCCCCTAAACCCTCAGTTGTGAAATGCACTGAATAAACAGACCCATTATCTATTATTATTATTAATCTTAGTATTGTTATTATTATTATTGTTATTTATTTATTATTTTTTGTAATTGTCCTCTCAAGCGTGACATAATTTTTCGGCCCAAATAAGGGATTCCAGATCACCAGCCAGACATAGCTTAGCATTGCAGCTTTTCGTTTCTTTCCACACCATGGTTGTTAGTGAAATATTTTTTGAAAATACAGGAATGCGTTAAAATATGTGAGAACTTTGTCATTTGTTATTTGTACTTACATTATTTCATCCATTTTAAGAAAATCCCATTCGGTTTTGCCATAGACGAAAAATAAATGGATCCAGATAGAATCCAAAAGCGCTGAAATGACAACAACACTTGAGAGGACAATTAGGACTAGCGTTGTTATTAGCATCCTCAGCGTTATTCTTGCTAGCAGCATTAGCACTAGCCTGGTTGTCGTCACCCAGCTAAAGGCTCGTACGGCACCGAGGGCCAGCTCCACACGGTGATGGAGAAGAGTCCGGAGAGCAGCCCCACCACCAAGCCTCGACAGGGGGGAGGCTTCCCCCAGCCCGCCGCCTCTCCCGGACCCTCCTCCGGATCTCCGGGCGGCGCCGCCCAGTCCGGCCGCCTCATGTTGCCCACCGGCGTGTACCCCGTCCCCCAGCCTGAGCCCCACTTCGCCCAGATGCCCAGCTCCGGCCCCGGCCCGTCCTCCACCGGAGTCTACCCCGCTTTGGCCAAGGAGAGCGGCCGGCAGCAGCATCAAGGGCTGCCGGGCGTCGGAGCGAGGGATGGAGGAGGGGTGGAAGGGTGGAGAGACGGAGGGATGTCAGCCGTGGAGAACGGATACCAAAATAACCCTTCTTCTTCATCGTACTCCCACTCGTCCTCCTCGTCCATCTCGCCTGCTTCCACCCCGCTCAGGACTCAGGCACAGGAGGCAGACAGGTTTGTTTGTTGTCTGTTGTTTGTTGACTGTTCATTTTTCTGTCTGTCTTTCTCTTCATCATTCCATCCATCCATCCATCTACACATTACATCAAACTCTTAGGCTATTAATAATAATAGCCTAGCATATTTGGTACCGCGGAAAATATTACGATATTAACAAAATATTGCAATATTTATTATTATCAAATATCGGTCCAAGCCTACTGGAAAGTGAGTTTTGAAAGCCATTGATCTCAGCACATGGCCAAATAATCATTAAGCCATTGGTATTGAGTTCACCAAGATAAATTCCTAATAATCTTTGGTTGTAATGGCAATAAAGTTGACTTCGACTTTGATTGATTAATAATCCTATCAACCCCTGCAGATATATTATGGTCCTTATGCTACGGGACAGTTAAAATCGTACTTACTGCCCATTTAAGGCTAACGCATTCTTCTGCCTTTGCTAGGCCCCAGCAGGAAGAAGCCGACTCCTCACTGTACAGATCCCACCTCCGAGCTGCAGGCGGGGCAGCGGAGGGCCAGGCCGGGCCCCACAGGCCCCAGAACCACCAAGGGCCTCACGCTCAGAGCTTCCAAGGGCCCCAAACCCATACAAACCAAGGCCACAACCAAATGTTCCAGGGACACAGCCAGGATTTCCAGGGACCCCAGTCGACCCATGGCTTCAGGCCCCCGTCCTCCCAGTCCGGGGGTCAGGAGAGGAGAGACCCCTTCACCCCCGTCCAGTCCAGAGGAGACAGGAGCAGGTATGATTACATTACGTTTAGGCATTTAGCTCTTAGCAGGAACAGAGTGAGTAGTTGATTGGTTGTATATACAGTATATACTGTATTTATCTGTGGAACTTTGTAAGTTTGTTCTTAGAAATGAATTGACGAGATGTCGGTGGTGATGATGATGATGATGATGATGTCCTCTGCTTCTTCTTCATCTTCCTACCTCCTTCTTCGTTTCTGTCTCCTCCTGCTCCTCCTCTTCCTCCTTCTCCTCCTTCCCTTCCTTCAGAACATCGGAGCAGCCCAGCGTCCATCCGGAGCCTGTGGTGTCGCCCCGGGTCGCCCAGGGCCAGGTGGCAGCGGCTCCACCCGCCCAGCAGACTGTTCAGTCGAACCCTCACCCTTCTCCCCGACACCACAGCGACTCCGCAGCTCTGCATCACCAACACTGGGAGAGAGAACGAGATCGAGAACACCCGCTGACCCGCCTGGAGATCGCCCTGGCCGAGGTCCAGCGATGCTCCAGCCCCGACAGCGTCGTTACCACTGGCAGTAGCCAAGGCAACAGCAGCTACGGCGACAGTAGCCAGGTTAGCGACGGTAAACAGGGAGCCACCCGCAGCCTCTCTGTGCTGGAGAAGGTCAGTCGGTTCGAGCGCCGGGAGCGTGGCGGCAAGCAGCGCAGTCACAGCACCGGCCACGCACAAAACAAGGCCAACCAGCACAAGGTAATGCACAAAGGATCTGTGGCTGTCTTATGATGGCCTCTCCTTGTTTTCTGCTCCTAGTATTATGACGCTGTTTGACCCCTCCTTGTTTTCTGCTTCTCTCTGCTTGATGTTTATTTGTGAACACCGTGTTTTGTTGCCTCAAACTGCCTCGACAGAAGAAAGGATCTCGTCAATGTGATGCAAATATCAATGCCAATTTACATACAAATATAATGTTTGCACGTAAATATCATCGGGCCCCAGAGTCTGTAATACAGTATTGTCCAGACTTACCTGACCTCCTCAACTCGGAAATCTTGCTCCTCTCCATCTTTGACGTGGCTTGACTGCTTCGTGTTTTCTGCTCCCAGAACCAGCCGAGCGAGAAAGGCCGGAGCGCCCCCTGTGGTGCGGAGGACCTCCGAAACATGCTGGAGAGAAGCACCAGTGGGACTAAAGCCCACAGGACCATGAGCTACAGAGGAGGCAGCAGCGACCAGACGCAGTACAGGTAGACAGGCTGATCTGCTGACCTGTTGACTTTTAAATAGCATAGACTCACTGCTGTCGGCCCGTCTCCACCTGGTACACAGTTTTGAAAGATGCAAAAAAAGTTTGGTGGGGAGCGAGATCGAATAGGTGTGTGTGTGTGTGTGTGTGTGTGCGATAAAGGAGCGGTAACAGTTTTTTGATTGCAAAGCATTTGATGCTGCCAAAGGTGAAATACCAGCTGTGACATCACTGATTGATGCGTGGCCAGAAGTTTCATTTTGATTTTCTGACCCTAGAAGCATATGCAGGACAAACATGTTGAAATTAAGCACAGGATTAATGATTTTCACTATAAATGCACAAGAGAGGCTCACATCAGATCCTGTGAAGTGTCACATGATTTTCTCTGTGGTGTTCAGGAACGCAGCAGATCCCAGTTCAGCCCTCCAGAGGAGCCGCAGCACCTTCCAGCTGGGAGAGAGCGAGCCGGGCGGCGGGCGGGATTTCCCCTGGAGACAAGACCTGCAGGAGCTGCTGGGCCCCATCCAGGACACCTCCTTCAACAGGTCAGAGGGTCTAGACTCCTCCTTCAACAGATCAGAGGGTCTAGACTCCTCCTTCAACTGATCAGAGGGTCTAGACTCCTCCTTCAACTGGTCAGAGGGTCTAGACTCCTCTTTCAACAGGTCAGAGGGTCTAGACTCCTCCTTCAACTGGTCAGAGGGTCTAGACTCCTTCAACAGGTCAGAGGGTCTAGACACCTTCAACAGGTCAGAGGGTCTAGATCAGAGGTCTAGATGAAGGAGGAGTCTAGACCCTCTGACCAGCTGAAGGAGGAGTCTAGACCCTCTGACCTGTTGAAGGAGTCTAGACCCGCTGACCAGTTGAAGGAGGAGTCTAGACCCCCTGACCTGTTGAAGGAGGAGTCTAGACCCTCTGATCTAGACCTCTGATCTAGACCTTCAGCTGGTCAGAGGGTCTAGACTTCTTCAACAGGTCAGAGGGTCTAGACTCCTCCTTCAGCAGATCAGAGGTCTAGACTTCTTCAACAGGTCAGAGGGTCTAGACTCCTGCTTCAACAGGTCGGGGGGTCTAGACTCCTCCTTCAACTGGTCAGAGGGTCTAGACTCCTCCTTCAACTGGTCAGAGGGTCTAGATCAGAGGTCTAGATCAGAGAGTCTAGACTCCTCCTTCAACAGGTCAGAGGGTCTAGACTCCTCCTTCAACAGGTCAGAGGGTCTAGACTCCTCCTTCAACAGGTCAGAGGGTCTAGACTCCTCCTTCAACTGGTCAGAGGGTCTAGACTCCTTCAACAGGTCAGAGGGTCTAGACTCCTCCTTCAGCAGGTCAGAGGTCTAGACTTCTTCAACAGGTCAGAGGGTCTAGACTCTTTCAACAGGTCAGAGGGTTTAGATCAGAGGTCTAGATCAGAGGGTCTAGACTCCTGTTTCAACAGGTCAGAGGGTCTAGACTCCTGCTTCAACAGGTCAGAGGGTCTAGACGCCTCTTTCAACAGGTCAGAGGGTCTAGATCAGAGGTCTTGATCAGAGGGTCTAGACTCCTGCTTCAACAGGTCAGGGGTCTAGATCAGAGGGTCTAGACGCCTCCTTCAACAGGTCAGAGGGTCTAGATCAGAGGTCTAGATCAGAGGTTCTAGACTCCTCCTAGCATACTGACGTCATGTGAAAGTGAGTCTTCTTCACTGTGCCTGCCAGCCTGCCTCTCAGCGGTCTGGACTGTCCCGACTTGCTGAACTTGCTCTTTATGTCTTTGAACAGATCTTACAGAGACTCTCTGAAAGACGCCCAGTCCAAGGTCCTGCGCTCCACCTCCTTCAGGCGGAGAGACCTCACCAGCCCTCCGCCTCCTGCCGCTCCTCCCGTCTCCTCCTCCAACAACCACCAGCCTCCGCCCGTCTCCACCAAGCACCACTCTCTGGAGAAGAAAGGCCCTAAAACCATGCCCAAACCCCTGGGTGTCGTCCCGGTGCCGCCGCCGCCTCTCTCCTCCCCGCCGCCGGTCACCTCCCCTCACGCCCCGAAGGAGAGGCACATGATCAGTCCGGAGGTGCGAGGCCCGAGCCCCCCCGCCCTGCCCAGCGTCCCCCCGGTCGGACCGCCTCCGTCGCGGATCTGCGGCCGCAAGCGTCTGACCGCGGAGCAGAAGAAGCGTTCGTACTCGGAGCCGGAGAACATGCACGAGGTCGGGGTGTCGGACGCCGAGACCACCGCCCTCTTCAGGCGGGGAGGAGGTAAATGAAAATGACATTTTCTGCCAAAAAAGCATGTTGCTAATGTTAAATGTGTATGCAGTAACACCAAACCAGAGTCTAACAGTTCGGCTAAGTAATGGATGTACGATGATAATGCTGGCGACTCTGTGTCACCCTGTAATCAAAATTTATGTCGTCTTACCGAGGAGATATTAAGGACGATGTTATATTGACACACACAGAACGGCAAAACAGAAACTGACAGGACACTTTCCCAACTTTTAGATCCAAACCAGGTGTTTTTAGATTGTGGGAAACCAAACCTCAACATCTGTTTTGGTGTTTTTGTTCCACCTTTGTATTTAAAGACCCCATGAAATGAAAAATAACTTCTTTTTTTTTTTTTTACCTTTTAGCCGATGTTGCTGGACTTAGTGACGTAGTGTCTGCCAAAAAAAATGATGATTTCTATAAATGTTATACCAAAATGAACAGAGCGTCTCTTTGCGGTAAACAGCACGTTTCAGTTAATGAGAGCATGATCCTGCACTCGGGGGCGGGTACAAACATTTCATCCAATTAAATTTTTGCACCAATTCCAACGGTTATTTCTAATTTTTTTAAATAACCGTTGGAATTACCAATTGCAGAGAAACCTGTTGCATTGCTAGCTAGTTAGCTGATAACTTACATGTACCAGGTGTGCTGTGTAAATCTTACAGGTTTACAAAGTTTTACAAGGATTTACATTTATTGAGTGTGAATTTTTGCAAGCTGACGATAGTAAACATGACCTGAAACAATTCAAAATAAAGTGTCAGGTCTGGAAAAAAGTGGTACAGTGGATTACTGAGAGGTCTGGCTTTAGACCGGACCTCATGGCTCCGACCCAACTCTCCCCCTCCATCAGAGACCAGCGTGGCGGACCGTCGGAGGATGTTTGAGTTGGCGGCCAGCCGCAGCGTCGGGGGCGGAGCTTCGCAGAGCGGCGTGTCACGACCCGAACTCCGCCAGCTTCAGCAGGACGCTCTGGCCGAATACGTAGAGAGGAAGAGAGGGAGGAGGAGAGAGGAGGGAGGACAGGGGAGAGCGCTGAGGCCTCGCAGCGCCTATCTACACCCTGAACACAACAACCACACAGGTAGGATGGATTCATGGATTAAATAGAACCATAATTGATTGATGGAATGGGCAAAGGATTGATGGCTGGACCAAGGAGAGACAGAATGATGGATAGATACAGTAGATGGATGAAAGAAAAACATCATTAATTAGTGGAATGAGGGAGGGATAGATAGATGGATCAAGGAGAGTTGGATGGATGGATGGATGGATAAAAGAAAAGCTTTAATTGGTCAGTTGAGGGAAATGGATAAATGGATAGATCAAGGGCAGAAAGATAAATGATGGATGATAGAAGGATGGATGGATGGATCCAGGAGGGATGGAATGATGAATGCAGAGTGAGGGAAACTCTTCATAACACCGGAAGAGGAAAACAGTTTGCTGCTAATGGAACGGCAGCACTAAACTAGCTAGCAGTTAGCTATTTGCTATCTGCTAGTTTTACAGAGCTGCAGTAACATTAGCAGAAAGGCGGCTAACGTTAGCAGTAGCTGGCTATCTGCTAACGTTACCTTGACTGAAGGTACCGCTGTTAATGCCACGTTCGAGTCATATGGGCGTTACCGTAATTACTAGCTTCCGAAGGGGAAAAAAACGTTCACATAAACCTCTGAGTGGGAATTCCTAGTAACTTAACTGAACTTCCTGAAGGCTCCGGCCTGACGGTAAAAAACACAGAAGTGTCGATGCAACAAACAGCTTGTTGGTCGGCTACAAGACGATTTACAATATCGGTTTAAACTTCAAATTACTGTTTTGGTTTCCTTTGCTCCTCCAAGTCTCTCAGAGGAAAGCAGCAGTAGTTTCCACTGAATTCAACGTGTGAAGCTTCCAAGGCGGAGCGGTGGGAAGTCTTCCTCCTCCCATCTCTCCTCTTCCTCCTCCCATCTCTCCTCTTCCTCCTCACATTGCATAACCAACGTTGCATAACCAAGCCAAGCTAGCTCGGCTAACAGTGGTTGCTAGCTAAACGTTAGCTCATGCTCATCTGTCTTTCTCTTCTTCCTCCCTCTTTTTCCCTCCTCTCCTCCCTCTGACCTCCCTCTCATCTCTCCTTCCTCCTCCTCCCTCCCCCCTCTCCTCATCTCCTCCCTCCTTTTCCTCGTCTCCTCCTCCCCTCTCTCTTCGTCCCTCCTCGTCCTCCTTCTCTTCCTCCCTCCCCCTCTTCTTCCCTCCTCCCCTCCTCCCCTCCTCCCCTCCTCTTCCTTGTCTCCTCCCTCTTCCTCCTCCTCTTCCCTCCTCTTCCTCCTCTGTCTTTCTCCTCCTTCTGCATCCTTCTCCTCCTCCCTCCTCCCCTCTCTCCTCCCTCATCCTCCTCGTCCTCCCCCCTCCCTCCCACTCTTCCTCCCTCCTCCCCCTCCTCTTCCTCTCTCCAGCCTCCTCCTCCTCCCACCCGGACACCCTCAGTCTCTCCTCCACCTCCAGCCTGCTCTCCCTCCAGGACTCTGGCCCAGACCGGGGCTTCTCCTCTGGGGAGCGGCGCCTGTGCTCCACCCTTCCTCCTGGAGCCGACCTGTGGAGCCTCTTCTACCCGGGCAGGGTGACGGCTCCCAGGCCGCCGCCCGCCGCCCTCCAGCCCACCAGGTAAACTACTGCCCAAAGTCAACGTAAACCACCACAGACTTAAAGGACTTTCACTGACTGTTTGGGAGTTTGGCCCGTTGGTCACTTTACCCAAAATGTCAGGAGAGGATTGGCACCGAAATCCTCTCTGTGTCTCTGGTAGATCTCTCCTTAGCAGTACGGCATGTTAAGTAATAGTAGGCGGTTAGCATTACCCTAAAAGTGAGAGAATGAGAGCTGGTAGCAGCTCTGAGGCGGATGGTTTGTTCATTTTAATGACGAGCGTCTAAAGCTGCCAGGTTCTGTAGAGCAGTGATTCTCAACCTTTTTCATATCAAGGACCCCTAATTTAGTCCACATTAGGGCCACGGACCCACATTTGATGAGATTGTGTCTCTCAGACCCAAATCTGAGAATATTTTTTATTGTCAGATTTGATTTTGTCCAGAATTCCATGACTATCTGTATTGTAGGTAGAGAGATAACAGAGAAACTATGATCAGAACAGTCATTCTTCTACACTCTCTAACTGTGTTAACTTCTTGTAAATGAAATAATGCTGATGTTTAACAATTCATCAATTTGCTGGGGACCCCCTGGAACCCCTTCAAGGACCCCTGGTGGTCCCTGGACCCCACGTTGAGAACCACTGCTGTAGAGGATTGGTGGATTAGACAAAACAGAAAACGCACTTTCAACAGCAGCAGATCCCTCTTCCCACCAGGTTTCTCTGTCCTCTGTCTGTTCAGCCATGGTGGCTGTCACATGCTATGCTATCTCATGCTAACTACCCAGTTCTTCTGTTTATTCTACACAAACCAGAAATGTAAAACGCATCACTTCCTGTGCGGCAGAGGATTTTTCCCAGGAAAGAGCTGCCAGACACCGGCTGTTTAGAACAGACAGAGGAGAAGATTTATGAACTGATAGAGGCTGGATCACTGTGGAGTTAGAGAGAGAGAGAGAGAGGAGCAGAGTGGATATCTTTTATATGAAAATACCCCCAATTATTATTATATCAGTCACATTACATCCCTCCTTGGTTTCTGCTCCCAGTGCCCCTCCAGACCAGCAGCAGGACGGAGCCGGGTCGGGAGCCGGGTCGGGAGCCGGGTCGGGGGCCGGGCCGGGACGGGGCTCCGGGAGGTCGGCCTCAGCTGAGGACCTGCTGGAGCGATCGGAGGAGAGACAGACGGCTCCTCAACACCTCCGCTCCCGCTCCTCCCCCACCACACAGAGACTGGACCAGGTGACATCACTGCTGCTTTAATATTAATATCACCTTCATTATCTCTGAGAGAGAGAGAGGGAGAGAGAGAGAGAGAGAGAGAGAGGGAGAGAGAGAGAGAGAGAGGGAGAGAGAGAGAGAGGGAGAGAGAGAGACAGAGAGAGAGAGACAGGGAGAGAGAGGGAGAGAGAGAGAGAGACAGAGAGAGAGAGAGGGAGAGAGAGAGAGACATGTGATAAAGGTCATGGGTCAAGGCTGGGTTTGAACTCGTCTTTCTTTCTCTCTTTTCTTTTTTCCCTCTTCTTTTTTCTTTCTTTTTCCCTCTTTCCCTCTTTCTTTCTTTCTTTCTTTCTTTCTTTCCCTCTTTCCCTCTTTCTTTCTTTCTTTCTTTCTTTCTCTCTTTTTCCGTCTTTCTTTCTTTCTTTCTTTCTCTCTTTCTTTTTCCCCTCTATCTATCTTTCTTTCTTTCTTTCTTTCTCTCTTTCTTTTTTCCCTCTATCTTTCTTTCTTTCTTTCCTTCTTTCTTACGTTATTTCTATGCCTGTGTCTGTGTAAAGAGACTATATTTTAGAAGCTAGGTGTGTGTGTGTGTGTGTGTGTGATGTGTGATGTGTGTGTGTGTGTGTGTGTATGTGTGTGTGTGTGAAGGGACAGTAGACTGATGTCAGGTCTGTGTGACAAACCGCAGCCACACAGGAAATACCCAGAATCCTCGGGTTTCCTGTGAGGTGCCAGGGAACCGGGGCACAGCGGCTGGGCGCTGTCTGATGTGGACGATAGCAAAGATAACACACACACACACACACACACACACACACACACACACACACACACACACACACACACACACACACACACACACATATATACATACATTGTTATTTAGGGAGTGCAGTAAAGGAGACATTAGACTGTAATCTGTGTGTTTTATAAACATCTTTACTGACCAGTCGCTCACTCAGGTTTTATTGAAAAGATTTATTTTCATCAGGGAGGAAGAAGGAGAGAGGGAAAGAGAGGAGAGGAGAGGAGAGGAGAGAAGGAAGTAGGAAAGGAAGTGAGAGGAGAGGAGGGAAGGAAGGAGACAGGGAAGGAGAGGAGAGGAGGGAAAGAAGGAGAGGGAAGGAGAGGAGGGAAAGAAGGAGAGAGAGACGGAGAGGAGAGGAGGGAAGAGGGAAGGAAGGAGGAAAGGAAGTGAGAGGAGAGGAGGGAAAGAAGGAGAGTGAGACGGAGAGGAGAGGAGGGAAGAGGGAAGGAAGGAGGAAAGGAAGTGAGAGGAGAGGAGGGAAGGAAGGAGGAAAGGAAGTGAGAGGAGAGGAGGGAAGGAAGGAGGAAGGGAAGTGAGAGGAGAGGAGGGAAAGAAGGAGAGAGGGAAGGAGAGGAGAGGAGGGAAGAGGGAAGGAAGGAGGAAAGGAAGTGAGAGGAGAGGAGGGAAAGAAGGAGAGAGGGAAGGAGAGGAGAGGAGGGAAGAGGGAAGGAAGGAGGAAAGGAAGTGAGAGGAGAGGAGGGAAAGAAGGAGAGAGGGAAGGAGAGGAGGGAAGGAAGGAGGAAAGGAAGTGAGAGGCGAGGAGGGAAAGAAGGAGAGAGGGAAGGAGAGGAGGGAAAGAAGGAGAGAGGGGAGGAGAGGAGAGGATGGAAAGGAGAGAGGGAAGGAGAGGAGAGGAGGGAGGAGGGAAGGAATGAGGAAAGGAAGTGAGAGGAGAGGAGGGAAAGAAGGAGAGAGTGAAGGGAAAGAGAGGAGAGGAGGGAAGGAAGGAGGGAGGGAAGGAGAGGAGGTGAGAGGAGGGACGGAAGGAAGGAGGCAGAGGGAGGAGAGGAGGAATATCCTGAAGAGGGAAACTAAAAATCATGATTTGCTGTCAGAGTTCATCATGAAGACCCCTGACATCAGTTTGGTGTTTGAGAGGAAAAGAGATTAAAGGCACGTCGTGTGACGAGGCCAATTCCAATTTTCAATTAAAAAATTCCAGACTTTTTCCAGACCTTGATTTGTTTTGAAGGTTTTGTCTGGTGTTCAATATGATTTACGCAGACAGACATCTTGCCCCTGCTAACTAGGTCATATCACTGTATAGATGAAGATTGTTCTTCACAGCCACAAATATCAGAATATGTGAGATGATTGGCAGGGTTCCTACACGCTTTCCATTTTAAAATTCCATATTTTTCCCAGACCCTATGTTCTTGACCGGATTTGATTTTGGTGGGTATTTGATATAATGCATGCTGACAGCGGCTGGGTAATAAGAGCGTCCCTCTATCTGAACATTATTCTTCACATCAACAAAACCTGTGGACTCAAAGTGGCTCTACAACAACATTAAAGCTAGAATGATGTGTGTATCGGACCTGAACCGCAACATTTTCCATACTTTTCCAGACATTTTTTTTTCAGATTCTCAAACTATTCAAGACCTGGAAATGATCAAATTCATTTTTAATACTTTTGCAGACTTTCCAGACCTGCGTAGGAACCCTGATCAACAGCTGGGTCTGATTTACAGCTACAGTGGCTGCTCAAAACCCAATAAAATGTTCCCAATTTGACCAAACTGTGTGTGTGTGTGTGTGTTCCAGGACGTCCCAGCAGGGAACCTGAGGCTGTTTGGTGTTTTCTCCTCTGAAGCCGGATGCTGCTCTGTGGCTGCAGACAGGTGAGAGACGCTCGGCTCGGCTCGGCTCGGCTCAGTTCAGTTCAGTTCGGCTCGGCTCGGTTCAGTGAGGAAGAGAAACTCCTCCATCAGACTGTGGCTGTACTGCTCAGCTCCCAGTGAGCAGAAAGACATCAATCAATCAGTCAATCAATCAATCAATCAAACTTTATTTATAGCACCTTTCAAACAAATCAAATGCAATTCAAAGTGCTTTACAAGTGATTCACAAAACGTTAAATGTTAAAAATGGATTTAGAGACTAATGCACACCAAAACAACCAAAAAAAAACCCCAAAAACTTAATAGAATAAGAGAATAATAAATGATGGGTAGTTAAGATAATAAAAGATAAGCAATAAAAATAACAATAAAAATAAAATTATGAAATACGACACAAAATAAATTGATTATAGTAAAACAGTAAAATGTTAATAAAATAAAATAGAATAAAATAAATAATAATGATCAACAGTGACATGTTGATAAAACAAAATAGAAAAAAATAAATAATAATGAGAATAAATAAAATAAGTATAAATACTAAAACCATAAAATTATAAAACACTACATAAAAGCCAGACTGAATAGATGGGTTGTAAAAGTAAAAAAAAAAAAAAAAAAAACAGTAGAAGCTGAAGACTTTAGTAGAAAGTCAAACCTCCACAAGCTGCAGCCTCTAACGCTTCATTTGTTTAGCGTTTCTTTTCCATTTTGGATTTTCAGATCAGATTTTTTCCTCTTGAAGAACTTGAGGAGTTGATGATGGGAACTGATCAGCCCGCCGGGTCTCTTCCATAATAGGATAACAGACAGGAACAGACTTGAACCTCAGTGTGTGTGTGTGTGTGTGTGTGTGTGTGTGTGTGTGTGTGTGTGTGTGTGTGTGTGTGTGTGTGTGTGTGTGTCTGCTATTTTAAAACTAGCCATGCCCTTATGAGTCAGTCTGCCCAGGAGTTGGCATCTTAGAGAGGAGATGGAGGGAAGGAAGGGAGGGAGGTGAGAGGAGAGGAGAGGAGGAGGGAAGGAAGGAGAGAGGGAAGATAAGGAGAGAAGGAGGTGAGAGGAGAGGAGGGAGGAGGGAAGGAAGGAGACAGGGAAGGGAAGGAGGTGAGGAGAGGAGAAGGGGGAAGGAGAGAAGGAAGTGAGAGGAGAGGAGAGAGGGAATGGAAGGAGAGAAGGAGGTGAGAGGAGAGGGGAGGGAAGGAAGGAGACGGAAGGGAAGGAGGTGAGAGGAGAGGAGGGAAGGAGAGAAGGAGGTGAGAGGAGAGGAGAGGGAAGGAAGGAGACAGGGAAGGGAAGGAAGTGAGAGGAGAGGAGAAGAGGGAAGGAGAGAAGGAGGTGAGAGGAGAGGAGAGAGGAGGGAAGGAAGGAGACAGGGAAGGGAATGAGGTGAGAGGAGAGGAGAAGAGGGAAGGAGAGAAGGAGGTGAGAGGAAAGGAGAAGAGGGAAGGAAGGGAAGGAGAGAAGGAGGTGAGAGGGAAGGGAAGGAAGGGAGGGAGGAGAGGGGAAGTGAAAAGAGGGAGGAGGAGGTGAAAGGAGGGACGATTATATTCCGCTTTCCCCATTGATTAGCATTTTGTTAGACAAAGTTTTCATAACTTTTAGCTGTTCAGTCAGAAACAGGTTTGGTTCTTTATTTTGGTTTTTAAATTGATCTTTGATTCAGTTCCACGCAGCATTAAAAAACTCTTTCTGAAACCTGCAGATATCCTGTGGAGGGGAGGAAGAGAGGAGGAGGTAGGGAGTAAGGAAGGAGGGAGGGAATGAGGGAGCATCCCTCGGCATGAAAGGAGACAAGGAGGAAGGGAAGGAGGCGAGGAGCGAAGAGGGAGAGAAATGATCGAGAGGGAGGAGAAGAGGGAAAGGAGTGGAGTATTTAGGATGGAAGGGAAGGAGGCAGAGAGTGAAGGAGAGAAGGAGGTCAAGAGAGGAGAGAGGGAGGGAAGGAGGGAGGGAGGGAGGAACTCAGTGAAGGAGAGAAAACTCCCTGGCACAGCGACAGGAAAAGTCCTCGGAGATTTATGAAGTTAAAAATGTTAAATATGCCTGGTTGAAAATGTGAAGGGTCAAAGGTCACCGCAGGAATTCTGTCTGGAGTCTGAATGTAACAGCAGCACTGACCCTGAATCAGCTGATCAGATTAAAGCAGAGACTGGAACGATCCTGCAGGCAGATCGGGACGCAGCCGAGAGACACGGGATTTAAATATGAATAAAGACATTTGGGGCTGCGTTAATATTCATAATGTAATAATAATATGTGATTTCAGCGTTGTGTCTATGCTCAGAATAAGCAGGGAGAGCGGGTCAGATGAGCGGAGGTCTTAAAGATATCTTGGCGAGGAAACAAATGCTTCCGCTAACAGTATGCTAATTAATTCATGTGGTTTAGTCCGTGGTAATTGACCAATGTTTACTCTATATATGTTTGAATGTAGCTAGACTGGTATTGAGACAGCAGACATTAAACCATTAATGTAAAAAAAATATAAAAATATTTCTGAGCATAAATATACTAAATATACTTATTTCTTGTCAATACAATATGATTATTTGTCAATATCGTGCAGCTCTAGTCCAAATGAGTTTATGAAATGAAAAATATACCAAAAATATGAAATATACTGTATGCTACATATAAACAAGTACATCTAAACATTACAAAAATATAAATATATGCATTATGAAATAGGGGCCAAATACCAATCACATCTATTGATTTTACTGAACGATATGTAACTATTTAGCAGCTGTCTGTCTGTCTGTATTATTAATCTCATACTTGTCTGTCTACCTGTCTGTCTGCCTGTCTGTCTCTCAGACCTGCAGGACGACCCGTCTCTCCTCAGCTTTACCAGATCAACCTGAACCTGGTCCAGACGGCACCTGATCAAGGTGAGGAGATGAGGACACAGACCCCTCCTTGTTTTCTCCTCCTATCAGTCTGACCCCTCCTTGTTTTCTGCTCCTACCAGTCTGACCCCTCCTATCAGTCTGACCCCTCCTTGTTTTCTCCTCCTATCAGTCTGACCCCTCCTTGTTTTCTCCTCCTATCAGTCTGACCCCTCCTTGTTTTCTCCTCCTATCAGTCTGACCCCTCCTTGTTTTCTGCTCCTAGGCCCAGGCTCCTCCCACCCTCCTGTCACTCGGAGGGAGCGTCCTAAGACTGGCGAGCGGCAGCGGGCACTGAGTGCCTCCACCCTGGCGGCGTCTGTCGGTCTGCCCTGCCCCTTCTCCCCCCCCGGTGCCCCGGGCGGCGGGGGGGGGGAGTGGCACGCCGGCGAGCGGCTGAGCCTGGCCAACCTGGACGCCATCGCCTTCCCGTGTGTCCTGCAGACTGCCGCGGGTGACGCCGATGACAGCAGTACAGGCGCCGCCACTAGCGACGTTGAAAGCGGTAGTAGGGCCGCTAGCGTCAGGCTGGAAAACCCGGAGGAGGACAGAGGCCTGGATCTCCACGTCAGACACAGCCTGAGCGACACCTACGCATCAGGAGATACTGCGAAGGATTTCTGCAGAGAGAGAGCGTTCAGTTTGGACACGGGAGAGGGGGATTGTGAGGAAAAAACCGGACCAGCATCACCAAAGACGCCATCGCCGCAGCCCCTCGTCCCGCCCGCAGCCCCGCCCGACAGGCAGGAGGACGGGGACGAGCCGCTGACTCCTCCCCCCTCCGTCCGCCAGCACCTCCCCTCGCTGCGTATCTCAGAGTCCGGCCTCTCCGACCCGATCGACCAATCACATCCCCCGGAATCCTCCGTCCGCCAATCGCAGGGGGACTTCGATGAGGTTTTCCTCCAGCATCCCGCCCCTCCGTCCGCTCCTCCACCAATCAGAGAGACGGACATCACGGAGGACTTCCCTCCTCCTCCTCCCTCCTCTCCTCCCCCTGCACTGCAGAGCGTGGGCAGGTTGGTTCTCTGCTTCTCTGAACAGTTTGGGGGAAATAAAACTCTTTGGCTGTCCAATCAGAGGCGTTCCTGTGTTTGTTTTTGATAAAACAGTGGCGAACACAGAGACGACGGTTTGACCAAAACACTCAGACTCAGTCCTGATTGGCTCCCTCACTAAAGAATGATTGAAATCCACTCATTCAGTTTAACTAAACTAAACTACATTTATCTGCAGAACATCATGAAGAACTTTATTCTGATCCAGAGTCAGAGGAGATTTGAAAACAAAATCATCGAAAATTAACAATCTGGGACCTTTAAAGGATTTTGGCTGCTTTCTTCACTAAATATTTGAAACCTTTTTGATAAAAGAGGCTCGGTCTGTAGTCTTCACTGATGTGTCTGTTGACCCTTTATTCATTTTCTTACTGCCTGCTTCTCTTTCTCCATGTCTCTGTCTGTCTGTCCCTCCTAGTTGGGAGAACCTCGACTCCCCGGTGGTTTCGGACCGGAGCCTTTCCCTCCATTCTCCTCCATCGCTCCCCTCCTCCTCCCTCTTCCCCTCCCCTCCGCCCAGCCTCCCTCTGGAGCCACAACCTCTGCCTGTCTCCTCCTCCTCCCCCGGCGGTCCGGACGCCCAGGAGGCCGAGGACAGCCTGGGGCTGGAGTACCAGCCCCTGCCCAGGAGGGAGAGGTCGTCCGAGGAGCTGAGGGTGGAGGCTCTGTCCCGGCAGCTGGTGGGTCGTTAGGCTCAGCAGTTAAAACACTGGTGGGGATTAGCTGCCAGACGCTTTCAGTGGCAGAGTTCCCACTCCTGGAAAACATGAAAGAGTCTGGGAATTTTAAAATGTTACTCTACCTAGTCCCGACTCTACCTTTGTTACTGTACCTAGTCATGACTCTACCTTTGTTACTGTTCCTAGTCCCGACTCTACCTTTGTTACTGTTGCTAGTCCCGACTCTACCTTTGTTACTGTTGCTAGTCCTGACTCTACCTTTGTTACTGTACCTAGGCCCGACTCTACCTTTGTTACTCTACCTAGTCATGACTCTACCTTTGTTACTGTACCTAGTCCTGACTCTACCTTTGTTACTGTTCCTAGTCCTGACTCTACCTTTGTTACTGTACCTAGGCCCGACTCTACCTTTGTTACTCTACCTAGTCATGACTCTACCTTTGTTACTGTACCTAGTCCTGACTCTACCTTTGTTACTGTTCCTAGTCCCGACTCTACCTTTGTTACTGTACCTAGTCATGACTCTACCTTTGTTACTCTACGTGGTCCCGACTCTACCTTTGTTACTGTTCCTAGTCCTGACTCTACCTAGTCCCAACTCTACCTTTGTTACTGTACCTAGTCTTGACTCTACCTTTATTACTGTACCTACTCCTGACTCTACCTTTGTTACTGTACCTAGTCTTGACTCTACCTTTATTACTGTACCTACTCCTGACTCTACCTTTGTTACTGTACCTAGTCATGACTCTACCTTTGTTACTGTTCGTAGTCCCGACTCTACCTTTGTTACTGTACCTAGTCCTGACTCTACCTTTGTTACTGTACCTAGTCCCGACTCTACCTTCTTTACTGTACCTAGTCCTGACTCTACCTTTGTTATTGAACCCAGGTGTTGCGGGACCGCTCTCTGGCGCCCCTCCTGGACACATGGGGGGGTAAGACTACTGTAGAGCTCATGGAGGAGATCTTCCCTAGCATCGGATTGGCTGGAAAATCGCCATGGCAAGGCAGGGACAGCAGCCATTTGGACGACAGGTAATCTAACATCATGCATTTTGCCTTTGATTGGTCTACATCGATGGCATCTTGAGTGCACTGGCCTGAAATACATGAAGGTTTTTTTCAGCAAACCAGCAAACAAATGAATTGAATTGCATCAAATGAATCAATCAAAACAGATGCAGCTGTTGTAGAAGTCTCAGTTTTACTGCTGCCTGCTGAACTACTGTTGCATTTTGGCTCCATTATCAAGAGCAATTTTCAAAAACCTTTGAAAATTGTACTATCTTTACTCAGTTTGTACTTTAGGTGTCTCACTTAATAATAATAATAATAGTACACTTATTTGTATAGCACTTTTCTAAAACCAATGTTTACAAAGTGCTTTACATACAATAAAATCCAAAGAAATAAAGAGAAAGTACCACAATTAAATAAAATAGTGTTGAATAATGAAGATACTTAAAAAACTAATAAAAATAGGAATAAAAATGTAATACAAGAGTTAAACAGATACAAATAGAAAACAGAGACACAACTAAAAACAGATGGATCTTTATATAAAAGTGTATGCTGCTTTATGCAACACAAAGATTAAAAACACAGTGTTAAGGATGGTTCCTCAGCCATCAGATGAAAACAACAGGGAAGCAGGTCATGCAGCTCAGTGGAGGATAAGAAGAACATCGAGGACCAGGACTGAACCTGGATCTTCATCATGCTTGTTGTGTTTGACGACAGCCTCCTTCTCTAATCCGGCTCTGACGCAGAAAAGAAACAATTACACAGAAGTTTACAAAACTCTGGTATAGTTTGTAGTGGGAGCGTATCTATGTTCCCAGGGTCCTATGTTCCCAAGGTCCTATGTTCCCAGGGTCCTATGTTCCCAAGGTCCTATGTTCCCAGGGTCCTAAGTTCCCAAGGTCCTATGTTCTCCAGTTCAATATTTTGTTAACATACATTAACCCTCCTATTGTGTTCGGGTCAAATTTGACCCGTTTCAAGTTAAAATATTTCATAAATATTATCCAGTTTTTTTATTGGAACAAGGCTTCAAAACAGCTATATAAACACAAAACCAATTGTTATCATTTTATTTGATTTTGAAGGTCCTAAATATCTACAAGAAACCAACCTAACCCTAACCTAACCCTAGAACTGGGGAACATTGGACCCTGGGAACATAGGAATGACTCTGTTTGTAGTTTTTAAAGTTGGAAGTGTTTTGGTTTGTTGGTGAGCGTGATGTTCAGAGAGAGGAATGTTTCCAAGGAGGAGCAGATAAACACCCGGCTGCTGACGACTCGGAGGCTTCATGATGAACCATGTGGACCTGGTTCAGATCTAACCAGGCTGGAGGGGAAACCGTCCTTTTCTCCTCATCTCTGTCCTCAGCACTTCTCTGTCACACAGGATCAGTCTGGGCTCACAGGAACGTTTGTTCCATCAGTCGTCCGGGTGCTGTGGCTCTGACCTTTGACCTCCTCACTACTGGGTGGTTGTAATGTTGGTGATGGAGGAAGTGAAGCTTATTCTTCTGCTACCTTTGTTACTGTACCTACTCCCAACTCTACCTTTGTTACTCTACCTAGTCCCGACTCTACCTTTGTTACTTTACCTAGTCCCGACTCTACCTTTGTTACTCTACCTAGTCCCGACTCTACCTTTGTTACTGTACCTAGTTCCGACTCTACCTTTGTTACTCTACCTAGTCTTGACTCTACCTAGTCCCGACTCTACCTAGTCCCGACTCTACCTTTGTTACTTTACCTAGTCTTGACTCTACCTAGTCCCGACTCTACCTTTGTTACTCTACCTAGTCTTGACTCTACCTAGTCCCGACTCTACCTAGTCCCGACTCTACCTTTGTTACTCTACCTAGTCTTGACTCTACCTAGTCCCGACTCTACCTTTGTTACTTTACCTAGTCCCGACTCTACCTTTGTTACTGTACCTAGTCTTGACTCTACCTAGTCCCGACTCTACCTTTGTTACTGTACCTAGTCTTGACTCTACCTTTGTTATTGTACCTAGTCCTGGCTGAACTAGGTACAGTCTGTTCAGATCTAAACAGGCTGGAGGGGAAACCATCCTTTGCTCCTCATCTCTGTCCTCAGCACTTCCCTTCAGACAGACAGACAGACAGACAGGCAGGCAGGCAGACAGACAGAGAGACAGACAGACAGACAGGCAGACAGACAGACAGACAGGCAGAGACAGAGAGAGACAGAGAGGCAGACAGGCAGGCAGACAGACAGAGAGACAGACAGGCATAGACAGACAGCTCTCAGGCTGCTGTCTGAACAGTTGGACAACACTGACATCTAGTGTCCTGAGCCGGTATAACAGACTTCCCAGACAGAACTTGAAGTTTATTTGAATAAGTGCTCAGACGTTTTGATGTGTGCAGAAATGAAGAGCAGACCCTCAAGAGCCGGAAAACTTCTTGTATCAAGTTCCATGATTTGATTTATTTTAAAGCTGAGCGTCGTTTCCCAGGTCGTTTGTCTCTGAGGTTTCAGGTTCATTAACTCTTTCTCTTTTTCTTTCCTTCCCTCTTTCTTTCATCTCTTAAGCCCTCGCTATCTCCCTCATAATTATTAAGAGAGGATTAAAATAGAAATCATAAGCAAATTATTAAAACATAGAAATAAATGAACAAAGATGACATTATGAGGAAAAGGGACACTGAAGAATTTGAGCGCTCCTCCCTTTCTACCATTCTTTCTTTCCTAATTTACATATTTTTCTTTCTTTCTCCTTCCTATATTGACTCACTTATTGCTTTATTTATCTACCTCTCGTAATGAAATAAAATTCATTCACTCATTTACTTCCCTTATCCTCCTTCTTCCCCTCTTTTACTTTTTAAATCTTCTGTCTTTCTTTCACTCCTTCCATCACTGTTTCTGATCTTTATCCCTTAAAGAAATGAATGAATAAAGATGAGTTGATGAGGAAATGGGATCTTGGTGAATTTTACATTTTTAAATTGCATTCTCTCCCTCCAGAATCCAAGATGGCGGCGGTGCGGAGCGAGGGATGGAGACGGATCTGGACGAGGAGGAGAGAGACCTCGACACCAGGAAGGTCAGACACACTTTACCATGTGTTGACAAAAATAATAATAATAAACTTTATTTATACAGCACTTATCAAAACACTCTTACAAAGAGCTTCACAGGCAAACAGGTGAAGGAAAAGTTAGAAATCCAACAAGAGACGGAAAAACAAAATGAGACCATGAGACAATAAAGAAAAGTAAAACTGGAGCGAGAAAACAGGAACAAACAAGCAAAGCCAAACATTAAAATACAGCAAAAATAATAAAAACATCAAAGAATTCAGAAGCCTGTGTGTGTGTTTTGAAAGAAGACACTGATTTTAGCTGGATTTCCTCGGACAAGTCTGTTCAGAAAATAATAATATAGTGTTAGAAAATCTCCTTAATCCATAATGTAGTTAAAATGGTGTAACAACAGCACAGTAGTATATAGCAGTGATTCTCAACCTTTTTCATATGAAGGACCTCTAATTTAGTCCACTTTAGAGCCATGGACCCCCATTTGATGAGATTTTGTCTCTCAGACCCAAATCTAAGAATAATTTTATTGTTAGATATGATTTTGTCCAGAATTCCCATCTGTATTGAGGGATAACAGTCAAACTAATCATTCTTCTACATTCTCTAATTGAGTTAACTTCTTGAAAATGAAATTATGCTGAAGTTTAACGGTTCATTCAACTTTCTGGGAACCCCCTCAAGGACCCCTGGTGGTCCCCGGACCCCACGTTGAGAACCACTGGTATATAGTGTATAAACAGAATTGTTTCTACTTGTGTTGTGTTTTACACCATTTTCATCATTTCAATATTGTGTACTTATAATACTTTTACTTAAAGGAATAGTTCTGTATTTTGAACCCTGGGCTGCAGTCTCCCACTCTACTGCAGTAGAAACCTCAGGGCATACGGGACAGTCTTTTTTATTTATTTTACCAGGAAGTCCCATTGAGATCAAAAATCTCTTTTACAAGAGAGACCTGGCCAAGGTAGCAGCCGTACAGAATCACCACATATTAAAAAGCAGCATATACAACATGATATACAAAGATCCACAATAAAACAGAAGAACAGCTATTCACAGTGGCCTCTCCAGAAAAACAACTACATGTCTCCATCACCACATTCTTTTATGATGCCCTTAAATTCATCAAAGGATATAAATGTGTCTAATTTTAGATCATTTTCTAGATTATTCCATGCCCAAGGTGCATAGTTGGAAAATGCAGTTTTCCCCAGATCTGTCAAAACTCATTAAAAAACAACCGCTTGGAGGAGCGGAGCTGGTTGCTACCAGTTCTGAGACAGAAGGGTACAGAGGTAAGCTGGAAGTTTACCCAGTATCGCTTTATAGATAAAAAATAAACCAATGCTGTCGTCTACGGGTGGACAGTGATGTCCAACACACCAAATCATAAAGAATGCAATGGTGAGTAAGGGACTTTGCATTTGTAATAAAACATAGAGATGCATGGTACACTGAACCAAGGCTCCGTAAGATGGAGGAGGCTGCATGCATGTACGATATGTCACCGTAATCAATCACAGACGGAAAAGTAGCTTCCACTTCGAAAACTATGATAAAAGTTGTTTTTTGCGGATCACGACGCTCACAGTATAATCGTACCGGTGTCAGTATGTTATCTTGAAAAACCACAACAGGAATAAAGCTGTTGTAAAGTGTCACCAAGACATTATGAATGGAAGCCAGTGGCACTGCAGGGGAAAAGACAGTTATCAGCATCAGAATCAGGTTTATTTTCTACTTTCTACTATTATTTTCACATACTAGGAGTTTGACTTGGTGAGGCTGCAGCAGAGCAACAGACAGACATTTAGACACACAGACAGACAAGCAGCAATCAAGGTTTACAAACTGAATTTAAATATCAAACGTCAGAGACAAGGCAAGGCAAGGCAAGCAAACTTTATTTATATAGCACATTTCATACACAAGGCAAATACAATGTGCTTCACATAAAACAGAAAAAATACATAATATGACATTAAAAACGAAAAGAAAGAAAGATGTTGAGCAGTCACTCTCACACTAGTGACACCTCTGGTCAGCCAGTATAACTGAGAGTGACTCCCTCAATTTTTCCTCTCAAAAATGAAATCAATTTATATGAGATCTTGAAGGATTCTTCGAAGGATTCTTCAAAGGAGCCTAGAGTCTTTCCAGTGGTCTTACCCTATAGGCAGGCCCCACAGCCCCTATAGGACCCAATTTTCTAGTCTAATAATATTGTGTGATCAACAGTGTCAAATGCAGCACTAAGATCCAGAAGTACAAGGACAGAAAGCTTGCCTGAGTCTGTGTTTATACGAAGATCATTCACAATAATGAATAATAATGATCTAATAAGGGCCGTCTCAGTGCTATGATGGGGTCTAAATCCGGATTGGAAATGGTCAAAGACAAAGAAGAAAGAGAGAAGAGATTCCTGAAAATATTGACAGTGTGTACAGTAAGTGTGACTGAGTGGCTCCTCCAGGGGCTTTTTACAGCCTCAGTAGTAAGATGCATTTAGTGTCTGACCAAAGTACCAAAAAAGTACCAAATATGAATAGTGATGTTTTGAAAAATTGAGTCAACATCTGCTGATCAAGGCTTATTCTGATGTTTCATATGAGAGAGCAGAGTCTGACTCCCAGCAGCCTCCACAAAATTCAACTTTGTGGTTCAGGGTCAGAATAAAATGCCCATGAAATTCAAAATAAAGGGCAATAAACATAGAGTAGATTTCACCCTGTTGGCATGTTTTTTTTATTGAGCTGTCAAATATCGTGGTTTTGCCTGCCGCCCCCCCCCCCCCCCCCCCCCCCCCCCCCACCCCCCGGCTGCTGTAGTGGATTCATCAGCCTCTGACCGGGGGAATCTTCTTCCCAAGTGCATTCTGGGTGAGGAGAACGAATCAATTTTTGATCAGAAAACAAGCGAGTACACAGCCTGCAGCGGTAGAAGCAAATACAACCACACACACACACACACACACACACACACACACACACACACACAAACCACTGCACCAACAAAACAACAACCAGTGTAGTAAAAAACTGAAGATTGCCTCCAGAAAGCAGCAGCGTGCCTCTAAAGACCAGGAGCCGGATTCACCAATGTGTTCTTAAGATAGATCTTAAGAAATGACATAAGAGGAAATTTTAGGAAGTTCTTAAGAAGGCTCTTAAGTGCAATTCCTCAATATTTTCTTAGTAACAGTCTCATTTCTTACAAATTTCTTTAATTTTCCAACTTAAGAACTTCTCAAAATAGGGCCTGAATTAATTCTGGTTAATAAACTTTAGGCTTACTGCCATTGAGGCTAGGAGACAAGGCTAGGAGGCTAGGAGACAAGGCTAGGAGGCTAGGAGACAAGGCTAGGAGGCAACCCAAAGTGCTTCCATCTACAAAACAATTGGGGAAAAACCTATTTAGAGCAACTAGAGCAAAGATTTAAACATTGGTTGCTGTTGGTAACTGTAAAATTTGCAGCTTATTTCCAACAGACATGAGACAGAGGCCTACCTGGCCCTACACCAAATAAAGCTTTACAATAAATGTTCATCTTAATGTTAGGTGTAGGGGAACCTATGAAGACTTTGAACTATAACCTACTTGTCTAAAATGTGTTTAAATATATGATATTAGAGGCTTACCTTTTCACTGTAGGAGTGTTAAGACAGGTGAAGGGCCGTCTGAAAGTTAAGACAAAAATCAACAACAAATTTGAGAACTTTCATTTCAAGAATACCATTTATTCCTAAGTTTTTTCTTAGGAAGAAACATAAGAAGAAAGTTAAGAAAATATATAAGAACTGTTTTTGAGAATAGCATTTTTTCCTAGATTTTTTTTCTTAAGAGGGTTTTGTGAATCCGGCCCCAGATCGACCCTCTGAAACAACAGAGAGCGTCTGGCGCTCCGGGCTGAGAGACTCGGTCTTGGTCTAATCCCGGTTCTCCTCTGGCTCCAGGCGGAGCTGTGCGAGGCGCTGAGGCGGAGCGTGGCGGCTCTGCGGCGGGAGAAGGAGGCTCTGGAGGAGGAGCAGAGGCGCCACGGCACCCTGGGGTGCAGCATGGACGCCCTGGTGCAGGAGCGCTGCAAGGCCAACGAGAAGGACAAGTACCGCATGTTCATAGGTGGGAACTTCTCACACACGTGATCCCACAACTCTAAAACACATGTGGTTCTCAACATGGGGTCCGGGGACCACCAGGGGTCCTTGAGGGGGTTCCAGCGGGTCCCCAGCAAACTGATGAATTGCTAAACTTCAACATTATTTCATTTACAAGAAGTTAACACAATTAGAGAATGTAGAAGAATGACTGTTCTGATCATAGTTTCTCTGTTATCTCTCTACCTACAACACAGACAGTCATGGAGTTCTGGACAAAATCAAATCTGACAATAAAAATATTCTCAGATTTGGGTCCAAGAGACAAAATCTCATCAAATGGGGGTCCATGGCTCTAATGTGGACTAAATTAGGGTCCTTGATATGAAAAAGGTTGAGAATCACTGATCTACACTCACCGGTCACTTTATTAGGAACACCCCTCTAGTACCGGCTGGTCATCTGTTGCTATAGCAACATTTATGATAGAGCCAACACCCTGTGTGTTCAGATGCTGCTGCCCTCCACTGCTGCTGTACAGACTGTTACTGGAGCGTCTGTCTTTCTGTTAGCTTGAGCCAGTCTGTCCGTTCTGCTCTGACCTCTGACCTCTGACCTCTGACCTCTCTCATTAACAAGCTGTTTTCTCTGTCAGCTCTACAGACTGCAGAGTGAACATGTTTGTGATGCTGAACCAACAGTCAGAGTCTCAGTCTCTTAGATCACACATCTAAGCTGATCTAATGTAAACTAAACCCCTTCACCCCGTCTGCTGCTTTATGTGTTGAGTTGCTGCCACACGATTGGCTGTTTGGAGCAGCAGGCTGTTTGTGTTAACGAGCAGGTGTACCTAATAAAGTTGCCAGTGAGTGTATATCTTTAAATACATATATATATATACATCAAATATTCAGTTTCATCAAGTCTGCTGCAGCTTTAATGACTTCAGCTGCAGCAGACTGTTGGTGGGTGGTCGGTGGTTCACTGCTCAGAAACGTCTATGAATTATTGTTAATTGCATTATATTAATAGTAAATATAATAACTAATACAACGCACATTTTGCACATCCTGCATATATGCTGTAAATGTTTTCTCCATATTCTTATATTTTTCTAATTAGTTATAGTTACCAGGAATAGTTATATCTTGCATAGATCTTTTTCTCATTTATTTTCATACTGCTTATATTTCAGATTTTTTCCAAATGTATTTCATATTTGTCTCAGTATGCGGTCTGTTGGCTGTTGGTTGTCTGTTACCTGTCTGTTAGCTGTCTGTTGGCTGTCTGTTGGCTGTCTGTTGGTTGTCTGTTACCTGTCTGTTAGCTGTCTGTTACCTGTCTCACCTCTACCTGTCTGTGGTACCTTGCAGGAGACCTGGAGAAGATCGTGAACCTGCTGCTGTCGCTCTGCAGCCGGCTGTCCAGGATCAACAAGACTCTGCTGAGTCTGCAGACACACACACAGGAGGAGGAGGAGGAGAGGGTACCTGTCTGTCTGTTTACCTGTCTGTCTGTTTACCTGTCTGTCTGTCTGTCTGTCTACCTGTCTGTCTGTCTGTCTGTCTGTCTGTCTGTCTGTCTGTCTGTCTGTCTGTCTGTCTACCTGTCTCTCTGTCTGCCTGTCTGTCTGTCTACCTGTCTGTCTGTCTGTCTGTCTGTCTGTCTACCTGTCTGTCTGTCTGTCTGTCTGTCTGTCTCTACTGTCTGTCTGTCTGTCTGTCTGTCTGTCTACCTGTCTGTCTACCTGTCTACCTGTCTGTCTGTCTGTCTGTCTGTCTGTCTGTCTACCTGTCTGTCTGTCTGTCTGTCTGTCTGTCTGTCTGTCTACCTGTCTGTCTGTTTACCTGTCTGTCTGTCTGTCTGTCTGTCTGTCTGTCTACCTGTCTGTCTGTTTACCTGTCTGTCTGTCTGTCTGTCTGTCTGTCTACCTGTCTACCTGTCTGTCTGTCTGTCTGTGTGTCTGTCTGTCTGTATATTATTAGACAGCTTTGTTGAATACTCAGTTCTGATTGGCAATGAAGGCGTTCAGAGGTTTGTTATGTCTGGATAACAGACTGATGTCTCTCATCAGATCGTCTCACTCAGCTCCATGTTGTTGGTCTATAATCAGATGAAGTGTCGCCGCCTGGTGGCAGAAACACGTCACTGCAGGCTGGACTGTTCGGCAGGAGCCTGTAAATGACTTTCGCTTTGGAATAAAATCACTTTTAGTCGATATTTGGAGTCACATAATTTTATGTGTTTTTATCTGAGCAGCTGTTTCATCAGCTGGACGATGCACAGAGAGACAGACGGTCATTACTGCAAAATAAGCAACTGACACAAGACCCACAGACACAAGACATGAAGCTGTTTTCTCTCTCTAACCTTCCTGTTCTCCCTTACCCATCTCTCTCTCTCCCTCCCTCCCCGTCTCTCTCTATCCCTCCCCATCTCTCTTTCCCTCCCTCCCCATCTCTCCCTCCCTCCCTCATCTCTCTCTCTCTCCCTCCCTCCCTCCCCGTCTCTCTCCATCCCTTCCCATCTCTTTCCCTCCCTCCCCCATCTCTCTCTCCCTCCCTCTCCCGTCTCTCTCCCTCCCTCCCTCCCTCCCTCCCCCATCTCTCTCCCTCCCCCATCTCTCTCTCTCCCTCCCTCCCTCTCCCGTCTCTCTCCCTCCCTCCCCCTCCTCCCTCCCTCCCCCTACTCCCTCCCCGTCTCTCTCTCTCCCTCCCTCGTCTCTCTCCATCCCTTCCCATCTCTTTCCCTCCCTCCCCCATCTCTCTCTCCCTCCCTCCCTCTCCCGTCTCTCTCCCTCCCTCCCTCCCTCCCTCCCCCATCTCTCTCCCTCCCCATCTCTCTCTCCTCCCTCCCTCCCTCCCCCATCTCTCTCTCCCTTCCTCCCTCCCTCCCCTACTCCCTCCCATCTCTCTCTCTCCCTCCCTCGTCTCTCTCCATCCCTCCCCATCTCTTTCCCTCCCTCCCCATCTCTCTCTCCCTCCCTCGTCTCTCTCCATCCCTCCCCATCTCTTTCCCCTCCCTCCCCATCTCTCTCTCCCTCCCTCCCTCTCCCGTCTCTCTCCCTCCCTCCCTCCCTCCCTCCCTCCCTCATCTCTCGCCCTCCCTCCCTCTCCCATCTCTCTCTCTCCTCCCTCCCTCCCCTCCCCCCCCCCCCCCCCCATCCTCTCAGTGCTTCAGATAAAGGATCTGAACTGACATGTTGTTTTCTGTCAGGACTCTCTCCATCAGAAGCGCTCTCAGCTCCTCAGTCAGACCGAAGACGCTCGGGAGCTGAAGGAGAACCTGGAGCGGCGTCAGCGGGTGGTTCAGGGCGTCCTGTCCGGCCGCCTCACCGCGCCGCAGCTCCGCGACTACCGCCGCCTCGTCGCCGCCAAACCCTCGCTTCTGATTCGCCGGCGGCACCTGGACGACCTCATAAAGCGGGGGGAGGAGCAGCTGGCGCGATTGGCCGAGAGCCTGCCGCCGGAGGCCCGCGGCCGGCCGAGGGCGTGTCCGTCGCCGCAGAGCCCCGCCCCCTGCCCCGCCCCCTGTCCGTTTCCGTCGCCGGGCCACGCCCACTCGGCCCGCTCCACCACCGTGACGTCGTTGTGACGTGACGGACGCCGCTGCGGGCGGCAGGAAGGGACACGAGGGGCTAAGTGAAGACCTGGAGGAAGAAGACAGGAGGAGCTTCACATGAAGGAAGAGCTGGAGTCACAGTGACAAAGCTCTGGGACTCAGACATGAAGGAAAACCTTTAATGTGCCTCAATCTATTTATGCTTGTTCTGTTGGTTACTCTGAGAAATATTCAATACCTCCGTTCAGACCGTGGAGCGACTCAGACCGGCTTTGAAGAACTGTCAGGGGGTTTCCAGACTGCAGCCACAGGGGAACCCACGAGGTTCCTCGAGGAACCCCGCAAGGTTCCTTGAGGAACCCCTTATCACAGGGCTCATGAGCCCTGACGGTACTTCCAGGAACCTCAAACATGTGGGGGTCCTTCAAGGAACCCCTTAGGGATATAATGAGGAACCCCAAGGTGCTTACTGGCTCCATTTGGATCTTAGAAAACCTTGGTTCAGTTTTTAAAGTGGACTGAACCAACCGGGTTCAGTTTCCCACAATGCTGCTGGCTGGTGAAAACCTTGTATCTCCCAAAGAAAGTAGACTTTCCAAGAGTTCGCGAAATCTAGTCTTACTTTCAGAATGACTCCCGTTCCTGTCGGATGGGTTCCGTGTGACAACAAATCAACATCAAAACCGGAGGTACGAAGTTTTTATTCTGCCGCAGCAAAAGCATCGTGATCCTCAGATCATCCTGACTCTTTACATCATTTTTTGCCGATCATGACCCGAGATACTGAGGGGAATCTGCCCAGAAGAAGGTTCTGTTGACATGTTATTATATCACACTATACTGTAACTATACTGGAACACTACTACTGCCATTACTGTTTGTATTTCTCAAGCTTGTAGCACTTTCAGCAGTTTGACTACTGATGACAGCAGACTGTCCACTGAGTGATAAAACACCTTCTGCTCTTCAAAGGTTCTTAGTGATAAAACGTTTGATGCGGACGAGGTAAACGTTCACACTCCAAAGATATTCGGCTGTACATTTTTCCAAACGTCAAGTTGGTTACGTTTGCGATAGAAGGTTCTTGTTCTGCACAACAACTGGGCAACAGAGCTCTGCAATAGAGAATATATCAAATGTTCACTCGGTGTGAGAAGTCTTCAAGGTTCAAACATCTTTGTCACTGACATTTTTAATCCTTGTTTAACCAGTCAGAGGGACCTGTAAAATATTAAGTTAAGTAAAAATATTGTTGATTTTAAACCAAAAATAAGTTGGAATTTCAAAATGTTCTAGCTTTAAGTATTTTGTCAATCTTTCTCTTTGCGGACTTTGTTTCAGTCATTCAGTGTTTTTTAAAAACACAACTTATTTTTGGTTTAAACATTTTTTATTTATGTATTTGGTCAACGGTATTTTTACTTAATATTTTAGAGGTGTAGAACTGATTGTTTTGCTCTAAACTCATAATTATTTTGTTCATCATGGTTTTGGTTCTTGATTTTAACTTACAATGACTACTTTTTGGTTACAATAATTTTTGTTTCATTTACAACTTTTTTATTTTTCAACTCAAACATATTGGCCCTGATTTGAACCCGTACTCACTCACCTGGGATCCTTTCAGTTAGCACAGATCACATTATGGAACAAAACGTCATTTTCTTTTACTGCCATTGTTCCTGGTTTACACTGCTGTCCTATGCTTTCCTCAATGTCACCATGTTCATCATTCATTCATTCATTCATTCATTCAGCAGTTGCCATTTTGCTTCCCTGCCACTAAGCATTCAGTGCAATTCATTTGGGGACTCAAAATGGCTCGTCAGTGAAACCCATCACTTCTAAAGATGTAATAGTGAATGTTAGCAGAGCCACCAGCACATGCAGTTTGGTTTGTTGAGCACAAGGTGAAAAACGCCACTGAAGAAACACAAAAACCCACAAAAACGTTTGCAAACTGAAACTGTTCTGGGATCAGGTGTTCCTGGCCCCGGGGGGTTCGCTGCTGATCTTGTGTTGGTCGATTTTATTCCATCCAGGAAACGAATACCGACGACTTCTATCGCTCTGTTTTCATGTGCGGTGACATCACACTCCACACACACACACACACACACACACACACACTGCAGCACACACACAGCTTGCCTCGTGAATCCTCACCATTGAAGGTGTTTTGTTTGGTGTTGATTTTGGTTTGTTTTTGTTTATGGCTTTTTTTTTCAGAGGCACAACAGAATTTCTCATATGTATTTTGGTGGTTGACTATTTTGATTTGTTTCTGAATTAAATTCAACGTTTGCTTTATGAGAGGAAGACGATTGGAAAACAGCTCCTCGTTTTGCAAAATAAATCTATTTTTCAAATGCGATCGTGCTTTGTATGAGTCTGTTCTTATTAGGCGTCGCCTCTTATAGATGAACATGCTGCACTGTTGATGCACTGAACTCCACACACACTCTCTACACACACACACACACACACACACACACAAAGTCATGTGTTGTTATGCCTGCAAGGACTCGCTATTGATTTCTTTCATTTCAAGTCAAGTCAGTCAGATTTATTGTGATTCAGCCACACAGCTCAGTATCCAGAGGAGCCACATCGCTCCTTCAGGACCACAGTACAGGACAACACAATACACAACACTACAGTGCGGTGGACATGACAATGTGAACATGATATAATAATCACTAATTAGCCATGTGCTTGGACAGATGGACAGATAAAGAAAGATAAATTTGCCTCAGAGTAGATTAATTTCATTATAATTATTATTTGGAATGTTTAACTTATCTTTCTAACTGCAGGGACAGTGTGTGTTTTCGGATTGTTTTCGGGATAACGGGCTGTCGGACAGATGGGCTTTCGGTCCAATGGGACATTTTTCGGACTATTGGGGTTTTGGAATAATGGGTCAGAACAATGGCATGGCACTAAGAAGGGCATAGCCGTCAGTGCTGAAAAAAAAAAGTTTAAATCAAAAATCGAATTGAATCGTGACCTTAAAATCGAAAGTCAAATCAAATCGTGGATTTGGAGAATCGTGACACCCCTAATCATTATATATATATATATATATATATACATATGTAGTATAATATATAATATATTATCTAATGTAATATATAAATATTATATATATTTGACAGAATATTGCAACTGCAATTTAAACTGTGATTCAGATCATCACAAGTTGTTCTTGTCATACATTTTTTTAGAACTTTTAAATTGTTTAAAGAAAAGTGATTTAGTTAAAAAACAAAATAGATGTGAATGTGCAGATTTACTGAGTTTGAGTCTGATAAAAGGTTTTGATTGATGGACCAAAGATCACCTGCAGCTCTAAAACTCCTCGTTCACAAACTGCAGCCTCTGAGATGTGGAAATGGCAGAAGTTCATACTGCGATTTCAGTTTCTTTTGGACTAATTGCTCGGCTCTAATTCCAACAGTGAAACAACTAACTGAAGATGCAGAACACTCACTCAGCTCAACGAAGACAGAAAGCAGGTCATCAAAGCCTGAGAGACCCGAGAGCCAGCGTCTGTCTACCTGTTGGAGCCCCGGAGGGAAAATAACTCTTCCACCTGCTGCCACCTGCTAACATCATTACTCTTAACTAGGGCTGAATAATTAATCAAAATTTTATCGAAATCGCAACATGGCCTACTGCAATTTTCAAATCGCAGGAGGCGCAATATTTGTTAAAGGTGAAATGTGTCAAAATATCATTTTAAAGTAAATATTGTGGTGCAGCAGAGATGTCCTGGCCTACACATCATATTCTACAGACTGAAGAAAACATCTTTGTTTGGTACAGATCCCCACAAAAATCACACCATTATCATTTTAATACGTTTTCCAATGAAAATGAGAATAATGATGTAAAAATTCCCTCTAATATCGCAAATCATATCGCAATTGCAATATCAGTCAAAATAATCGCAATTAGATATTTTTTCAAAATCGTTCAGCCCTACTCTTAACGTCTCATTACTGAGGACAACCTGGGCAAAATAGGGTATCAAAGTACTTAATCAATTATTTCTGACTACTAAGAGACAATCACAGCTACTTTACCAGAGGCAGCTCGACAGACTTCAGACCTTTTCGAGTCAACAGCCTAACGGGCAAAAACACATTTCTCTACAGTGCAGCAGTACAGTGGAATAATCTGCCCACTAATCTGAAATTGAGTGTTTCACAGAGCATGTTTAGTTTAGTTTAGTTTAGTTTAGTTTAGTTTAGTTTAGTTTATTTGCACAATTGAAAAAAAAAAGAAAAGTCAGACAGAGAAAAAATAGAAATAAAGTTACATGTGCAGGTGAGGTAGAAACCCACTGCGGGCTTATCTAAAAACCTCACCTAAAGTTTAAAGTGGCCGTAAAGAAATGGTTACAAAATACCATGTAGCATATTCAACTTTAATTCTAACTTTTTATGACCAAGAAAACATGAGCATGTTGACAGAGCTGCCCCGCCGCCTGCTATTTATTTATGTGTTGATACTGTCTTCACTTGCTGTCTTGTTTTGCTTTTATCTTGTGGTGTTAAGTGTTATACTGGAGGACCGCAATGGAAATAATAATAAATAATGGGCTTTATTGTGTTTTCATCCTCTGTGATTTTGACTGCAGTGCAGTGTTATATGTGTTTAATCATCAAATAAATTCATTCATTCATACCACCGCTACCAATCAAATTCTCTATGGAGAAAGTGAATGGGACTTGAACTCCTGCACCAAACTCGTTTCGGAGACTGAAACTCGGTGCGGAAACTCGGAAACTGAAGTAAAAAAAAAATAAAAAATAAAAAATAAATAACGAAGTGAGTTAAGATGACTCCCAGCGCCGCCACTACAAGCTCGCCTTCCAGGCCACAGGCGCCGCCAACACGCAGGTAAGTGGAATAATAACCGGCAGAAGGAGCCCGTACGGACCCGGTACGGACTGTTCATGTGTTCATGTGCAGCAGTTGCATCTTTTTAGGGACCAACTCGTTTGAGCTCGCCATATTTTTTTTTTCTAATTCTCCCTTCTGAGGAGAAGCTGTCACATGACGCGCGATTATGATCACTTCTAAATAGTTAGTCTTTTTTTGACAGGTTATTTATTTGATTATTTATTAGGTGTCCATTATCAGGAATTAATGGACACCCTGCAGCCAATCAGAATCGAGTATTCACCCAGACCATGGTATAATTCCTGATAATGGACACCTCGTCTGGCTTTATCCCTTAAAGAGTAACTAAACCCCACCCAAATCTGTGGTGAAGCCCGACACCTACTGGTGAAAAGTAGGGTACTGAACCATCTGCTATTGGCTGGTCTTTGAGCCAGGTGATGTCACCCTCTATAGAGTACAACAGGTGGTGACATCACCTGGCACAAAGACCAGCCAATAGCAGAAGGCCAGTGCAGTACCCTACTTTTCACCTTAAGGTGTCAGGCTTCACCAAAGATTTGGGTTTGGGGTTTAGTTACTCTTTAACCAGCTGAGGAGATTTACTCTGAACTTCATGTTGAGCATTTTCCATGTCTGCGTTCACACTGCGAGTCTAAATGCACAATTCTGATTTGATTTGATTTTTGCCAATGTTAGTATAGCTGCAGTTTAATTATATAAGTTTGTTGTTTTGATCAGCTGAAGAAGAAAAGCGTGGATGAGATGTGTCAACTCATCAGTGAGTGGACAAGAGGCAAAGACGCTACATTTAATTCTTTCAAATGGATTTTAAATGCATATAGTGCCGATAACAACTGTTAACAATAATACAAATAATAAAAATAATAATAATTACTTTCACACTAGTGCAATAATTACATTTATTTATTCTAGTGCAATAAGTAGACTTATTCTAGTGCAAAATTAGGCTACATTGTATTTATTTATTTTACTTATTATTTTAGAACCTGTGTTGTTGGCTGTGGATGTTTGTTTGCTGAGGTTGTTTTGTTTTGTTTCTGTTTTGTTTCTCTGTGTCTTTTAATTGCACTGATCAGGAGTAGCGTTCCTAATTTCGTTGTATTCTGTACAATGATTGTATG